>NC_143023.1:96828866-96898866 GCF_057628025.1 Oncorhynchus mykiss
GGTAGTGATGTGTTGTGCAGACCTCACGACCCTCTGGAGAGCATTACGGTTGTGGGCGGAGCAGTTGCCGTACCAGGCGGGGATACAACCCGACAGGATGCTCTCGATTGTGCATCTGTAAAAGTTTGTCAGGGTTTTGGGTGACAAGCCAAATTTCTTCAGCCTCCTGTGATTGAAGAGGCGCTGTTGGGCCAGCAGCCTTGCGGGTGTTAACAAGTTTAAATGTTTTACTCATGTCAGCGACTGAGAAGGAGGGGGGGACGCAGCCTTTGTTAGCGAGCCGCGACGGTGGCACTGTATTATCCTCAAAGCGGGCAAAGAAGGTGTTTAGTTTGTCTGGAAGCGTGACGTCGATGTCCGTGACGTGGCTGGTTTTCTTTTGGTATTCCGTGATTTCCTGTAGACCCTACCACATACGTCTCGTGTCTGAGCCGTTGAATTGCGACTCCACCTTATCCCTGTACTTGCATTTCGCTTGTTTGATTGCCTTGTGGAGGGAATAACTACACTGTTTAAATTCAGCCATATTTCCAGACCTCTTGACTTCTTGGTTAAATGCGGTGGTTTGTGCTTTCAGTTTTGCGCGAATGCCGCCATCCATACACAGTTCCTGGTTAGCGTAGGTTTTAACAGTCACAGTGGGTACAACATCTCCAATGCTCCCCCATCTCTCTCTGTCTCTGTCTATGTCTCTGTCTCTGTCTCTGAATTCAATTCAATAGACTTTATTGACATTGCAAATTAAATTACATACAATGTCAAAGTACACATATAACAAAAATGGTGTGACCAACAGCAATAACAATAATAGTAGTAGTGGAAATGGGAATCCCATTAACAGCAACTACAACAACAATATTAATGAGAATAATAACACATTAAAGCAATAGTAGTAGACCAGTCTCAACATGACTGAGAAGACACATGACATGGTATGAAAGACAAAACAAAACTAAATGGGAAACACTACTGACATTACATTGTACTTTTCACTGGCTGTCCCTCAGGTTGTGACAGGAGGACACATTTTGGCTGCCAAAACTGCACATTTTGGCTTTTCACCCAATATATCTTTAATAGATAATAATAATTTTGGGATAGAAATATTCTCTTAGGTCTGAGTATTTGTCACAATGTAATAGGAAATGCAGCTCTGTCTCTACCTCTCCCCTGGAGCAGAGTGAGCACAGCCTGTACTCTCTGGGTAGCCAGGTTAGTCTGTGACGACCAGTCTCTATAGCCAGACTGTGCTCACTGAGTCTTTACCTAGTCCGTGTTTTTCTCAGTTTTCTATCAGTTACAGTGGTCAGATACTCTCTCTCTCTCGACCCATCTCTTTCTCTCTGTCTCTCCCCATCTCTCTCTCCTTCCCTCTATCCCCCTCCCCCTCTCTCTCCCCACATCGCTCTCTGTCTCTCTCTATCTCGGTCTCTCTCTCGCCCCATCGCTCCCTCTCTCTCTTGCATCCCATCTCTCCCTCTCTCTCGCCCCCCCATCTCTCACTCTTGATGTAGTCATTGCGTGCTAGGAATATGGGACTAAATAGTAAACTTTTGACTACTTTAATACACTATAGGTTCATTTGTCCCAATACTGTATTTGTTATGACAACTTCAAATGGGCAGATACTTAAAGTGCTTTCATCTCTAAATGGTAAAACAGATATGTATGAAAATACCCTCAAATAAAAGGTGACACGCTGTACTGTCGCATCATATGAAATATTTTCTCTCAAATCCAAAATGCTGGAGTATAAAATAAAAGTTTTATCTTCGCTGTCTAAATAAATGCGTAGGGGAAGTTGATATCTCCATGGTAGAACAGTGTTTATCTCTCTCCTAACTAACCGACGCCATGGTCACTAACTAACCGATGCCCTGGTCACTAACTAACCGATGCCCTGGTCACTAACCGATGCCCTGGTCACTAACTAACCGATGCCCTGGTCACTAACTAACCGACGCCATGGTCACTAACTAACCGATGCCCTGGTCACTAACTAACCGACGCCATGGTCACTAGCTAACCGATGCCCTGGTCACTAACTAACCGATGCCCTCGTCACTAACTAACCGATGCCCTGGTCACTAACTAACCGACGCCCCGGTCACTAACTAACCGATGCCCTGGTCACTAACTAACCGACGCCATGGTCACTAACTAACCGACGCCATGGTCACTAACTAACCGATGCCCTGGTCACTAACTAACCGATGTCCTGGTCACTAACTAACCGATGCCCTCGTCACTAACTAACCGATGCCCTGGTCACTAACTAACCGACGCCCCGGTCACTAACTAACCGATGCCCTGGTCACTAACTAACCGACGCCATGGTCACTAACTAACCGACGCCCCGGTCACTAACTAACCGATGCCCTGGTCACTAACTAACCGACGCCATGGTCACTAACTAACCGACGCCATGGTCACTAACTAACCGATGCCCTGGTCACTAACTAACCGATGTCCTGGTCACTAACTAACCGATGCCCTGGTCACTAACTAACCGACGCCCCGGTCACTAACTAACCGATGCCCTGGTCACTAACTAACCGACGCCATGGTCACTAACTAACCGACGCCATGGTCACTAACTAACCGATGCCCTGGTCACTAACTAACCGATGCCCTGGTTACTAACTAACCGACGCCATGGTCACTAACTAACCGACGCCCTGGTTACTAACCAACCAACACCCTGGTCACTAACTAACCAACACTCTGGTCACTAACCAACACCCTGGTCACTAACTAACCGACGCCATGGTCACTAACTAACCGATGCCCTGGTTACTAACCAACCAACACCCTGGTCACTAACTAACCGATGCCCTGGTCACTAACTAACCGATGCCCTGGCCACTAACTAACCGATGCCCTGGTCACTAACTAACCGACGCCCTGGTTACTAACCAACCAACACCCTGGTCACTAACTAACCAACACTCTGGTCACTAACTAACCAACACCCTGGTCACTAACCAACACCCTGGTCACTAACCAACCAACACCCTGGTCACTAACCAACCAACACCCTGGTCACTAACCAACCAACACCCTGGTCACTAACCAACCAACACCCTGGTCACTATAACCAACCAACACCCTGGTCACTATAACCAACCAACACCCTGGTCACTAACCAACCAACACCCTGGTCACTAACCAACACCCTGGTCACTAATCAACACCCTGGTCACTAATCAACACCCTGGTCACTAACCAACACCCTGGTCACTAACCAACACCCTGGTCACTAAACTGACACACACAGAAAGAGCATGTAACACTAGGTCTGGCATGGAGGCACCTCCTTTCATCTCTCTCTCTCTGAAATGGCCCCCTCATACCAGCACATTGCCAGATATGGAAACAACTTGAGACTGTGTATAGTAGAGTGGGTGTATGCCTGCGAGAGTGTGTGTGTGACTCTGTATATGCCTGTGTATAGTAGAGTGGGTGTATGCCTGTGAGAGTGTGTGTGTGACTCTGTATATGCCTTTGAATGGTAGAGAGTGTGTGTGTGACTCTGTATATGCCTGTGAATGGTAGAGAGTGAGAGAAAGGAAAGGGGGATACCTAGTCAGTTGTACAACTGAATGTATTCAACTGAAATGTGTCTTCTGCATTTAACCCAACCCCTCTGAATCAGAGAGGTGCGGGGGGGCTGCCATAATCAGCATCCACGTCTTCAGCACCCGGGGAACAGTGGGTTAACTGCCTTGCTCAGGGGGCAGAACAACAGATTTTTACCTTGTCAGCTCGGGGATTTGATCCAGCAACCTTTCGGTTACCCAACGTTCTATCCACTAGGCTACCTGTCAAGGGTGTATGTGAGAAGGTGTGTGTGTGAGTGTGTGTGGGTGACTGTGTATAGTAGAGTGAGTGTGTGTGTATGACTGTATATAGTAGAAAGTGTGTGTGTGGGTGACTGTGTATAGTAGAGTGTGTGCGTGTGTGTGTGTGTGTGTGTGTGTGTGTGTGTGTGTGTGTGTGTGTGTGTGTGTGTGTGTGTGTGTGTGACAGGGTGTGTATGGTAGTGTGTGTGCCTATGAGGAAGTGTATCAGACAGACAATCAAAAATGGGATTCTCATCCCTGTTGCACTTAAGGAAGTAAGAAGGGGTCAGGCACCAGCAAATGGGAGAAGAGCTCTGTTGCCAAGTGTACTGTAGAGCTTTCCAAGGACGTAACAAAAGCTTTTTAGTTGTCAGAATGAGTAGTGTTTACACACAGGTAATGGCTAACCCGCCCATTAGCTTATGCTCCATTCTAGTGTGTGTGTGTGTGTGTGTGTGTGTGTGTGTGTGTGTGTGTGTGTGCGCGCGTTTGTGTGTGTGTGTGTGTGCGCACGTTTGTGTGTATCCAACAAGGCTTTTCCTAGAACAGAGCTACCAGCCACATGACAACGATGTACTTAAAAGATAGCCTCATTTGGATTTTTTTGCAAACTAAGATGTTCCCAAGAAAGGATTTTAATTTATAGACTCTCTCATTACTTATAAACTATATTTAACTATGTGTTCACTCTCTTCCTGACAGAAATATGTGATACAAAGCAGGCTTCTTCTAGATTGAAATACATTTGGCCCAGAATGGACGGTGTTGTTTTAATGTTTGCCATATTATCTGTACCTACAGTGGTAAGAAAAAGTATGTGAACTCTTTTGGAAATACCTGGATTTCTGCATTAAATTGGTTATAAAATTTGATCGGATTTTCATCTAGGTCACAACAATAGACAAACACAGTCTGCTTAAACGAATAACACACAAACAATGATATGTCTTCATGTCTTTATTGAACACACTGTGTAAACATTCACAGTGCAGGGTGGGAAAAGTATGTGAACCCTTGGATTTAATAACTGGTCGACCCTCCTTTGGCAGCAATAACCTCAACCAAAGGTTTTCTGTTGTTGCGAATCAGACCTGTAACAACGGTCAGGAAGAATTTTGGACCACAACATTTTTTAAGTTCAGCAATATTCTTGGGATGTCTGGTGTGAACTGCTCTCCTTGAAGTCATGCCACAGCATCTCAATCGGGTTGAGGTCAGGACTCTGACTGGGCCACTCCAAAAGGCATATTTTCTTCTGTTGAAGCCATTCTGTTGTTGATTTACTTCTGTGTTTTTGAGTCATTGGCCCGTTGCATCACCCTACTTCTGTTGAGCTTCAATTGGCCGACAGAAAGCCAAACATTCTCCAGCAAAATGTCTTGATAAACTTGGGAATTCATTTTCCCGTCGATGATAGCAAGCTGTCCAGGCCCCGAGGCAGCAAAGCAACCTCAAACCATGATGCTCCCTCCACCAGACTTTACAGTTGGGATGAGGTTTTGATGTTGGTGTGCTGTGTTTTTTTTCTCCACACAGTGTTGTGTGTTCCTTCCAAACAACTCAACTTTAGTTTCATCTGTCCACAGAATATTTTGCCAGTAGCGCTGTGGAACATCCAGGTGCACTTCTGCAAACTTTAGACGTGCAGCAATGTTTTTTTTTTGTACAGCAGTGTCTTCTTCTGTGGTGTCCTCCCATTCTTGTTTAGTATTGTTTAGACTCATCAACAGAGACGTTAGCATGTTCCAGAGATTCCTGTAAGTCTTTAGCTGACACTCTAGGATTCTTCTTAACCTCATTGAGCATTCTGCCCTGTCCTCTTGCAGTCCTCTTGCAGTCATCTTTGCAGGTCGGCCACTCTGAGGGAGAGTAGCAACAGTGCTGAACTTTCTCCATTTATAGACAATTTGTCTTACCGTGGACTGATGATCCTCAAGGCTTTTAGAGATACTTTTGTAACCCTTTCCAGATTTATGCAAGTCAACCATTCTTAATCTTGTGTCTTCTGAGATCTCTTTTATTCGAGGCATGGTTCACATCAGACAATGCTTCTTGTGAAAAGCAAAGAGTGTTTTTATAGGGCAGCTGTAATCGTCTCATTGATTGGACTCCAGGTTAGCTGACTCCAATGAGCTTTTGGAGAAGTCATTAGCCAAGGGGTTCACATACTTTCCCCACCCTGCACTGTGAATGTTTAAATTACATATTCAATATAGACAAGAAAAATACAATAATTTGTCTGTTGTTAGTTTAAGCAGACTGTGTTTGTCTGTTATTAGTTTAAGCAGACTGTGTTCGTCTGTTATTAGTTTAAGCAGACTGTGTTCGTCTGTTGTTAGTTTAAGCAGACTGTGTTCGTCTGTTGTTAGTTTAAGCAGACTGTGTTTGTCTGTTATTAGTTTAAGCAGACTGTGTTCGTCTGTTGTTAGTTTAAGCAGACTGTGTTTGTCTGTTATTAGTTTAAGAACACTGTTTTCGTCTGTTATTAGTTTAAGCAGACTGTGTTCGTCTGTTGTTGTGACTTAGATGAAGATCAGATCAAATTTGATGACCATTATGCAGAAATCCAGGTAATTACAAAGGGTTCACATACTTTCTCTTGCCACTGTACATGTCATTCCTATAGGGGATTATGGGTCCCTCTCTGGTGGGTTAAATTACACTGTAATGTAAAATTGTTGAGAAAGGGGGCTAGTGCCAGAGGTCTAGTCTAGCGGTAACAAAGTCAACTTTAGAGCACACAGTGTTCCATCTCTGTGTCCACCTCTACACACACCTCTCACCAGACCAGTGTTCCATCTCTGTGTCCACCTCTACACACACCTCTCACCAGACCAGTGTTCCATCTCTGTGTCCACCTCCACACACACCTCTTACCAGACCAGGGTTCCATCTCTGTGTCCACCTCTACACACACCTCTCACCAGACCAGTGTTCCATCTCTGTGTCCACCTCTACACACACCTCTCACCAGACCAGTGTTCCATCTCTGTGTCCACCTTCACACACACCTCTTACCAGACCAGGGTTCCATCTCTGTGTCCACCTCTACACACACCTCTCACCAGACCAGTGTTCCATCTCTGTGTCCACCTCCACACACACCTCTCACCAGACCAGTGTTCCACCTCTACACACACCTCTCACCAGACCAGTGTTCCACCTCCACACACACCTCTCACCAGACCAGTGTTCAATCTCTGTGTCCACTTCCACACACACCTCACCAGACCAGTGTTCCATCTCTGTGTCCACCTCCACACACACCTCTCACCTGACCAGTGTTCCATCTCTGTGTCCACCTCCACACACACACCTCTCACCAGACCAGTGTTCCATCTCTGTGTCCACCTCCACACACTCCTCTCACCAGACCAGTGTTCCATCTCTGTGTCCACCTCCACACACACCTCTCACCAGACCAGTGTTCCATCTCTGTGTCCACCTCTACACACACCTCTCACCAGACCAGTGTTCCATCTCTGTGTCCACCTCTACACACACCGCACCAGACCAGTGTTCCATCTCTGTGTCCACCTCCACACACTCCTCTCACCAGACCAGTGTTCCATCTCTGTGTCCACCTCCACAAACACCTCTCACCAGACCAGTGTTCCATCTCTGTGTCCACCTCTACACACTCCTCTCACCAGACCAGTGTTCCATCTCTGTGTCCACCTCCACACACACCTCTTACCAGACCAGGGTTCCATCTCTGTGTCCACCTCTACACACACACCTCTCATCGGTCTCCCCTTCTAATTTATTACGATAGATACAATTAAATTTTCATTACTGTATCTAACCTAATAAAACAATAACATAAGAAAGGGGGGAATTCTGCCCCCCCCCTGCTTTTATTGTATAAATACAATACCTTGCTGTTGTTAAAGCTTTTAGAATTGATTTGTTTTTAGTTATTATCGACTCTTCCTGGTTACTGCTGAGAACCGAGCACATTCATTGGCCGGTGAGTGAGGGTCAGAGACCTCTGACACCAGCAGAGACCAATCACATTTCGGGGCTGTATTAAGAGCATAGAGACAGTCAGGTCTCACTCTGCCCTCTGAACAACATACCACACCTAGCCAACCGTTAAATACAGGTATTCTAAAAGACAGATTTTTAATCAGAAATACTTCCTGTTTCGAGGCTAAAATGGTTCCCTGGTCGATTCTCATCCCAGAGTTGTTTGTTCAGTAACCCAACCCGTTTTCAGTGACAGATGCACACATGGCTGGGCTAAAGGCGTCCTCACACTAGTTTGGGTTTGCTCCTAGTAGAACTCAGCTAGGCGAAGCGGTACGTCTGTGCCAGGCTTACCCTTTAAATACCGTCGCTTGAAAAAAACGAGAAGAAAAACAAAACAAAAACGTCCCTCTTGATAAGAATAATAGGACGGATGCTTATTATTAGTCCTGTTACACACAAGTGTGTCATGGAAATGTTGTTTTTTTTGCTTATCCCAACAGCCCTCTTGAGACACCTGCCGGAAGTGGGGTCACCATTCTCCAGCATACCTGGAGCATTTGGGGATAAGTGCCTTGCGCAAGGGCACAGCAACATACTTTTTCACCTCCAAGTTTCAAACCAGCGACCTGTCGGTTACTGGCCTAACGCTCTAACCTCGAGGCTACCTGCCGCTCTTATAAGACGCCATAGCAACAACATAGCCAGAATACACTTCCGCTAAAATAGGACTAATTAATATATAAAAACATTTTTTATCTGTAAAAGGTCTTAGTCCCACAATTTTACATCTAAGATGTTTGGTGTAGTATTTATCAAGTGAAAAGGTGCATGAACATTTGTTGTCTCTCGTTAAATGACAAACACTTCATTTACATAATATCCCTGTTCATAGCTCCCACTCATACCAGGAGTAGTACTATTGACCAATCACTGACGAAAGGGCGTAGACTTTCGGCTACCGAACTTCGTCCTGGCCTCAAGACAAAATGTCATGTGGATGAACAGAAAAAAACATCACAACATTTCCACTGGGAAGCTTAAGGCTATATGACAACCTGCCTCCTGTCTCCCAACAGACAGGCCAGGATAATGTGAGGGGGCAGGACAGATGTGAAGACGAATATGATGTACACTAAAGAGATGTGCTGCTGCTGTTGCTGTGCTACGGTGGGGTCAGAGTCAGAAATGGAATATGACTTGGCTGCCTCCCTCCTCCGTCTCCACGGTCTTCTCCCTCTTTTGTCTCTATTGCCTTCCGCCTCGCCTCCCTTCGGCAAAAGTCTGCTCTCTCCTCGACTCCTCCGTGTCCCGGAAACCGATGAGTAGTCGAGGATGTTGTCAGTTCTGTTAGAAGGTAAACGGAGTAGTATGCTCACCTCCTCCATTGCCTATTTCAGCAGAGGATGCAAGGAAGTGTTTTATTCATTTTTTACTTAACCTTTAACAAGGCAAGTCAATTATGAACAAATTTTTATTAACAATGACGGCCTCCACCGGCCAAATCCTGACCTGGACGACGCTGGACCAATTCTGCGCTGCCCTATGGGACTCCCGATCACGGCCGGTTGTGATAAAGCCCGGTATCTAACCAGGGTCTGTAATGATGCCATTACAACTATATTCTTCATAGCTGTCTATATACCACCGTAGACCGATGCTGGCAATAAGACCGCACTCAATGAGCTGTATTCCGCCATGGGCAAAGAGAGAGTTTTCATATATAACTTTTGTGGCTGTTTATTTACCACCACAGAGAGATGCTGGCACTAAGACCGCACTCACTCAGCTGTATTATGAAATAAGCAAACAGGAAACCGCTTACCCAGAGGCGGCACTCCTAGTGGCCGGGGACTTTAATGCAGGGAAACTTAAATCAGTTCTACCTCATTTCTATCAGCATGTTAAATGTGCAACCGGAGGGAAAAACACTCTACACCACCTTTACTCCACACACAGAGATGCATACAAAGCTCTCCCTCGCCCACCATTTGGAAAATCTGGCCATAATTCTATCTTCCTGATTCCTACTGACAAACAAAAACTAAAGCAGGAAGTACCAGAGACTCGGTCAATAAGAAAGTGATCAGATGAAGCAAATGCTAAGCTACAGGACTGTTTTGCTAGCACAGACTGGAATATGTTCTGGGATTCCTCAGATGGCATTGAGGAGTACAACACCTCAATAACTGGCTTCATCAATAAGCGCATCGATGACGTCGTCCCCGCAGTGACTGTACGTACATACCCCAACCAGAAGCCTCTATTACAGGCAACATCCACATCAATCTAAAGGCTAAAGCTGCCGCTTTCAAGGAGTGAGACTCTATCTAATCTCGCTATGCCCTCCGATGAACCATCAAACAGGCAAAGCGTCAATACAGGACTAAGATTGAATCGTACTACACTGGCCCAGACGCTCGTCGGATGTGGCAGGGCTTGAAAACTATTACAGACTACAAAGGGAAGCACAGCCACGAGCTGTCCAGTGACACGAACATACCAGACGAGCGAAATTACATCTATGCATCTACGCTTCGAGGCTAATAACACTGAATCATGTATGAGAGCACCAGCTGTTCCGGACATCTGTGTGATCACGCTCTCCGTAGCCGATGTGATTACGACCTTTAAACAGGTCAACATTCACAAGGCCGCAGGGCCAAACGGATTACCATGACGTGTACTCCGAGCATGCGCTGACCAACTGTCAAGTGTCTTCAATGACATTTTCAAACTGTCCCTGACTGACTGACCAACATGTTTCAAGCAGACCACCATAGTCCCTGTGCCCAATAACCCTAATAGCACTCCAATTTGCATACCGCCCCAACAGATCCACAGATGATGCACTCTCTATTGCACTCAACACAGTCCTTTCCCACCTGGACAAAATGAACACCTATGTGAGAATGTTGTTCATTGACTACAGGTCAGCGTTCAACACCATAGTGCCCTCAAAGCTCATCACTAAGCTAAGGACCCTGGGACTAAACACCTCCCTCTGCCACTGGGTCCTGGACTTCCTGACGGGCCGCCCCCAGGTGGTGAGGGTAGGGAACAACACGGGGACCCTTCAGGGGTGGGTGCTCAGTCCCCTCCTGTACTCCCTGTTCACTCATGACTGCACGGCCAGGCACGACTCAAACACCATCATCAAGTTTGCCGATGACACAACAGTGGCAGGCCTGATTGGGAGGTCAGAGACCTGGCCGTGTGGTGCAAGGACAACAACCTCTCCCTTAACGTGATCAAGACAAAGGAGATGATTGTGGATTACAGGAAAAGGAGGACCGAGCGTGCCCCCATTCTCATCGATGGGGCTGTAATGGAACAAGTTGAGAGCTTCAAGTTCCTTGGTGTCCACATCAACAACAAACTAACATGGTCCAAACACACTAAGACAGTCGTGAAGAGGGCACGACAAAGCCTATTCCCCCTCAGGAGACTGGCATGGGTCCTCAGATCCTCAATAGGTTCTACAGCTGCACCATCGAGAGCATCCTGAAGGTTGCATTTCTGCCTGGTATGGCAACTGCTCGGCCTCCGACCACAAGGCACTACAGAGGGTAGTGCGTTTGGCCCAGTACATCACTGGGGCCAAGCTTCCTGCCATCCAGGACCTCTATACCAGGCGGTGTCAGAGGAAGGCCCTAAAATGTTAGAAGACTCCAGCCACCCTAGTCATAGACTGTTCTCTCTGCTACCGCACGGCAAGCGGTACTGCAGCATCAAGTCGAGGTCCAAAAGGCTTCTTAGAGACTTCTACCCCCAAGCCACAAAACCCCTAAACAGCTGATCAAAGGGCTACCCAGACCACTCTTTTACTCTGCTGCTACTCTCTGTTTATTTTCTATGCATGGTCACTTTAACTCTACCTACATGTACATATTACCTCAATTACCTCGACTGACCGGTGTCCATGCACATTGACTCTACTGGTACCCCCTGTATATAGCCTCATTACTAACCTGTACCCCACACATTGACTCTACCGGTACCCCCTGTATATAGCCTCATTACTAACTAGTGTCCCTCCACATTGACTCTACCGGTACCCCCTGTATATAGCCTCATTGCTAACTGGTGTCCCTCCACATTGACTCTACCGGTACCCCCTGTATATAGCATCATTACTAACTGGTACCCCCTGTATATAGCGCCTCATTACTAACTGGTGTCCCTCCACATTGACTCTACCGGTACCCCCTGTATATAGCCTCATTACTAACCGGTACCCCCTGTATATAGCATCATTACTAACCGGTGTCCCTCCACATTGACTCTACCGGTACCCCTGTATATAGCCTCATTACTAACCGGTACCCCCTGTATATAGCCTCATTACTAACTGGTACCCCCTGTATATAGCGCCTCATTACTAACTGGTGTCCCTCCACATTGACTCTACCGGTACCCCCTGTATATAGCCTCATTACTAACTGGTGTCCCTCCACATTGACTCTACTGGTACCCCCTGTATATAGCCTCATTACTAACCGGTGTCACTCCACATTGACTCTACCGGTACCCCCTGTATATAGCCTCATTACTAACCGGTACCCCCTGTATATAGAGCCTCATTACTAACTGGTGTCCCTCCACATTGACTCTACCGGTACCCCCTGTATATAGCCTCATTACTAACTGGTGTCCCTTCACACTGACTCTACCGGTACCCCCTGTATATAGCCTCATTACTAACCGGTACCCCCTGTATATAGCCTCATTACTAACCGGTACCCCCTGTATATAGCCTCATTACTAACCGGTACCCCCTGTATATAGCCTCATTACTAACCGGTACCCCCTGTATATAGCCTCATTACTAACCGGTACCCCCTGTATATAGCCTCATTACTAACCGGTACCCCCTGTATATAGCCTCATTACTAACTGGTGTCACTCCACATTGACTCTACCAGTACCCCCTGTATATAGCCTCATTACTAACCGGTGTCACTCCACATAGACTCTACCGGTACCCCCTGTATATAGCCTCATTACTAACCGGTACCCCCTGTATATAGAGCCTCATTACTAACCGGTACCCCCTGTATATAGAGCCTCATTACTAACCAGTACCCCCTGTATATAGCCTCATTACTAACCGGTACCCCCTGTATATAGCCTCATTACTAACTAGTGTCCCTCCACATTGACTCTACCGGTACCCCCTGTATATAGCCTCATTACTAACCGGTACCCCCTGTATATAGCCTCATTGCTAACTGGTGTCCCTCCACATTGACTCTACCGGTACCCCCTGTATATAGCATCATTACTAACTGGTACCCCCTGTATATAGCGCCTCATTACTAACTGGTACCCCCTGTATATAGCGCCTCATTACTAACTGGTGTCCCTCCACATTGACTCTACCGGTACCCCCTGTATATAGCATCATTACTAACTGGTACCCCCTGTATATAGCGCCTCATTACTAACTGGTGTCCCTCCACATTGACTCTACCGGTACCCCCTGTATATAGCCTCATTACTAACTGGTGTCCCTTCACACTGACTCTACCGGTACCCCCTGTATATAGCCTCATTACTAACCGGTACCCCCTGTATATAGCCTCATTACTAACCTGTACCCCCTGTATATAGCCTCATTACTAACCGGTACCCCCTGTATATAGCCTCATTACTAACCGGTACCCCCTGTATATAGCCTCATTACTAACCGGTACCCCCTGTATATAGCCTCATTACTAACCGGTACCCCCTGTATATAGCCTCATTACTAACTGGTGTCACTCCACATTGACTCTACCAGTACCCCCTGTATATAGCCTCATTACTAACCGGTGTCACTCCACATAGACTCTACCGGTACCCCCTGTATATAGCCTCATTACTAACCGGTACCCCCTGTATATAGAGCCTCATTACTAACCGGTACCCCCTGTATATAGAGCCTCATTACTAACCAGTACCCCCTGTATATAGCCTCATTACTAACCGGTACCCCCTGTATATAGCCTCATTACTAACTAGTGTCCCTCCACATTGACTCTACCGGTACCCCCTGTATATAGCCTCATTACTAACCGGTACCCCCTGTATATAGCCTCATTGCTAACTGGTGTCCCTCCACATTGACTCTACCGGTACCCCCTGTATATAGCATCATTACTAACTGGTACCCCCTGTATATAGCGCCTCATTACTAACTGGTACCCCCTGTATATAGCGCCTCATTACTAACTGGTGTCCCTCCACATTGACTCTACCGGTACCCCCTGTATATAGCATCATTACTAACTGGTACCCCCTGTATATAGCGCCTCATTACTAACTGGTGTCCCTCCACATTGACTCTACCGGTACCCCCTGTATATAGCCTCATTACTAACCGGTACCCCCTGTATATAGCATCATTACTAACCGGTGTCCCTCCACATTGACTCTACCGGTACCCCTGTATATAGCCTCATTACTAACCGGTACCCCCTGTATATAGCCTCATTACTAACTGGTACCCCCTGTATATAGCGCCTCATTACTAACTGGTGTCCCTCCACATTGACTCTACCGGTACCCCCTGTATATAGCCTCATTACTAACTGGTGTCCCTCCACATTGACTCTACTGGTACCCCCTGTATATAGCCTCATTACTAACCGGTGTCACTCCACATTGACTCTACCGGTACCCCCTGTATATAGCCTC
Organism: Oncorhynchus mykiss; assembly: GCF_057628025.1. Classification (NCBI taxonomy): domain Eukaryota; kingdom Metazoa; phylum Chordata; class Actinopteri; order Salmoniformes; family Salmonidae; genus Oncorhynchus; species Oncorhynchus mykiss. The sequence goes on from NC_143023.1 coordinate 96,843,356, forward strand.
ATTACTAACCGGTACCCCCTGTATATAGAGCCTCATTACTAACTGGTGTCCCTCCACATTGACTCTACCGGTACCCCCTGTATATAGCCTCATTACTAACTGGTGTCCCTTCACACTGACTCTACCGGTACCCCCTGTATATAGCCTCATTACTAACCGGTACCCCCTGTATATAGCCTCATTACTAACCGGTACCCCCTGTATATAGCCTCATTACTAACCGGTACCCCCTGTATATAGCCTCATTACTAACCGGTACCCCCTGTATATAGCCTCATTACTAACCGGTACCCCCTGTATATAGCCTCATTACTAACCGGTACCCCCTGTATATAGCCTCATTACTAACTGGTGTCACTCCACATTGACTCTACCAGTACCCCCTGTATATAGCCTCATTACTAACCGGTGTCACTCCACATAGACTCTACCGGTACCCCCTGTATATAGCCTCATTACTAACCGGTACCCCCTGTATATAGAGCCTCATTACTAACCGGTACCCCCTGTATATAGAGCCTCATTACTAACCAGTACCCCCTGTATATAGCCTCATTACTAACCGGTACCCCCTGTATATAGCCTCATTACTAACTAGTGTCCCTCCACATTGACTCTACCGGTACCCCCTGTATATAGCCTCATTACTAACCGGTACCCCCTGTATATAGCCTCATTGCTAACTGGTGTCCCTCCACATTGACTCTACCGGTACCCCCTGTATATAGCATCATTACTAACTGGTACCCCCTGTATATAGCGCCTCATTACTAACTGGTACCCCCTGTATATAGCGCCTCATTACTAACTGGTGTCCCTCCACATTGACTCTACCGGTACCCCCTGTATATAGCATCATTACTAACTGGTACCCCCTGTATATAGCGCCTCATTACTAACTGGTGTCCCTCCACATTGACTCTACCGGTACCCCCTGTATATAGCCTCATTACTAACCGGTACCCCCTGTATATAGCATCATTACTAACCGGTGTCCCTCCACATTGACTCTACCGGTACCCCTGTATATAGCCTCATTACTAACCGGTACCCCCTGTATATAGCCTCATTACTAACTGGTACCCCCTGTATATAGCGCCTCATTACTAACTGGTGTCCCTCCACATTGACTCTACCGGTACCCCCTGTATATAGCCTCATTACTGTTTAATTATACATTTATTTTATTTTTTCTACTTATCTATTTTTACTTAACACTTGTTTATTTATTTTTCTTAATGCGTTGTTGGTTAAGGGCTTGTAAGTAAACATTGAACTGTATTCGTCGCACGTGACAAATAACATTTTGATTTGATGCCTTAGACCGCTGCGCCACTCGGGAGCTTCAACAACCCCTTTGAAACAGCTGTTGTTTCCTGGAAGGAGCAAAGCATGCTCCACATTTAAAAAAACAATACGCTACTTATCCCTTTCAGCTGCTAAATGTCTTGTACAACAAGCTACATTTGTTTTTTAATCCCTTTATACATTCATTTTTTGGAAATCCACCCCCTGTAAAGAGTGGAGAAGGATAGTCTCATTTCATACAAGCGTGTAGATTAGTGAAAATCCTCTTGGTCTGAGGATGACAGAGAATTAGGCTAGGGGAATATGCCCATAATATGTTAATATACCATCTGACTCCGTTATTGCATGAACGTTGAAGGTCCATAATCCATGGGAGCTAGCCTAGGTACAGTAGCGAAGCATCACCACTCAGAATACTATAAGAATACTATAAGATAAATGTAGCCAGCAGTGTACCACCCTGTATCCCACTGCTGACTTGCTTCTGATGCTAAGCAGGGTTGGTCCTGGTCAGTCCCTGGATGGGAGACCAGATGCTGCTGGAAGTGGTGTTGGAGGACCAGTAGGAGGCACTCTTTCCTCTGGTCTATTTAAAAAAAAAAAAAAAAAAATGCCCCATGGCAGTGATTGGGGACATTGCCCTGTGTCGGGTGCCGTCTTTTAGATGGGACATTAAACGGGTGACCTGCCTCTCTGTGGTCACTAAAGATCCCACGTCACTTATCATAAGAGTAGAGGTGTTAACCCTGGTGTCCTGGCTACATTCCCAATCGGGGCCTCAAACCATCATGATCACTAAATGAGCATGTGTTCTCAGTCAATTTACCTGATAAAATAAAATCTAGGTTTACTGTTATGCAATTATTAAGAGGTTAGTATCTTGAAATCAATAGCATTAAATAATTGAATTCAAAGCTGCACAGCTAGAGGCCAGGAGATTGGTTTACAATGACTCCATGATGCCAGCTTTTATTCTTCCAAGAGCGCCAAATCCTAGTGTCTCCCATCGTCTAGTCACATCACATTACATGGCCCCAAAAACATTTAAAACAGAAAAGATAAAACTTCACACTCATTCTCTAATCTAATCACCACATCTCAATACACTGTATGATAAAGAGCCGTGTCCTCCCTCTTCGGACTATCAGCCGTCTGATGAACAGAATAACAGTTTCCATGTAACAGTAAATCCATAGAATTTAACAGTACAATAAAAACATTCACAGCTCTCTCGTTTGTCTTCAAACAATCTAATACATAATCATTTCATTCACACAGTAACATTCATTTCTTCGATAAAAGCTTTCCTCAGTATTCACACCTCCAATGGTGTCCGTGCTCCCAGAGTTCTACGGGAAAGTCCCTCCCCGGAGAAAGCCACAGATAAAGTGTGTTTGACCCCTGTGATAGCCTACAGATAAGTCAGCCATCCAAACAATGTCATAAATCGTGATTGAGTCATCACGCTGGGCCTCGGCGCCAGCAAGTCGCTAGACGCTTCTTCATCCCTGGCCTTCATCATCGTTCATATTTGTTGGCTCTCTATTTGTTTCCACGTTTCCTCGATGACCTTTGACCCGGGGAGGAGAGGACAGGACGCACCTTGTCTTCCCTCTCCTCCCCTCTCTCCCCCATACCTCTCCTCTACTACCCCCTCTCTCCCCCATACCTTTCCTCCCCTCTCTCTCCCTTATACCTCTCCTCTCTCTCCTCCCCTCTCTCTCCCCCATACCTTTCCTCCCCTCTCTCCCTTATACCTCTCCTCCCCTCTCTCTCCCTTATACCTCTCCTCTCTCCTCCCCTCTCTCTCCCCCATACCTCTCCTCTCTCCTCACCTCTCTCTCCCCCATACCTTTCCTCCCCTCTCTCCCTTATACCTCTCCTCCCCTCTCTCTCCCTTATACCTCTCCTCTCTCTCCTCCCCTCTCTCTCCGCCATACCTCTCCTCTCTCTCCTCCCCTCTCTCTCCCCCATACCTCTCCTCTACTACCCCCTCTCTCTCTCCCCCATACCTCTCCTTTACTACCCCCTCTCTCCCCCATACCTCTCCTCTCTCCCCCATACCTTTCCTCCCCTCTCTCCCTTATACCTCTCCTCCCCTCTCTCTCCCTTATACCTCTCCTCTCCCCTCCATATCTCTCCTCTCCTCTCTCTCCCATACCTCTCCTCCCCTCTCTTTCCCCCATATCTCTCCTCTCCTCTCTCTCCCATACCTCTCCTCCCCTCTCTTTCCCCCATCTCCTTCTGCCTCTTCCCTCTGCTTCAGTTAGGGGTCAAAGGTCACGGTGTCTCCTGGTGCTAGAAGTTCAGAGGTCATGTGTTTCTATCTAGCTCAGGCAGGTCATGTGGAAACACACCTTATCAATTAGAACGGAACAGCGCGAGAACCCAAGAATAAGCACCCACCATGTCATGCAACTGTAAGATAATGGGTAGCTTATAGAATAGTCATCAACATCAGCACCATTATCAACATTATATCAACATTATTGGAGTCACTATCAACATTATATCATCGTCATTATCATCATCATTGGAGTCACTATTGACATCATATAATCATTATTGGAGTCATTATTGGAATCATTATCAGCATCATATCATCATTGTTGGATACATTAACAACATTGTTGGAGTCATTATCACATTATTGAAGTCGTTATTGGAGTCATTATCAACATCATATAATCGTTGTTAGAGTCATTATCAACATCATATAATCGTTGTTGGAGTCATTATCAACATCATATCATCACTATTTGGAGTCGTTATAAACATTATATAATCATTATTGGAGTCATTATCCACCTTATATAATCATTATTGGTCATTATCCACATAGCATCATCGTTATCAACATATCATCATTATTGAAGTCATTATCAACATTATAGGAGTCATTACCCACATTATATCATCAGTATTGGAGTCATCATCCACATTATAACATATTATTGGAGTCATTATCCACATTATAACATATTATTGGAGTCATTATCAACAATATATCATAGTTATTGGAGTCATTATCCACATTACATCATTATTATTGGAGTCATTGTCATCATATCATCATTATTGGAGTCATTATCCACATTATATTATCATCATTATTGGAGTCATTATCAACATTAAATCATCATTATTGGAGTCATTATCCACATTACATCACCATTATCATCATATCAACTGATAAACTGATGAAGATGATTTCATTTGACATAATTTCATTTCCATAGGGAATGCTTTCACAAGCAATTATTATACATTTTCCCCCAAAAAAATGTAAGTACGGTATTTCATGGTATAAAAAACAAGTTAAAAGTCTGCAAAAAATATTTACAAGATGAACAATGTCTACAATAAACTCTGTATATTAGTTTAATTGAATAGAAAGTATGTATTTACGCAGTTGTGTTTAAAAACCAAACCATTAATTTAGTTTTAGCAGTAAAAATCCTCGATACATATTTTCCTTTTCAATTTTAGCAATTTAATATAACTAACACATTTAAATAACCAAACCATTTAAAAATGGCAAACCCACTTTCACTGCAGACTGATGCAGCTGTGGGTTTAGAACACAAGGAGGAACGACGGTGGAACATCTCTCTATCCAAGGTCCCTTCTCCTCTCCTCCTTTCAAGGAATGACAGATGAAGAGGTAGACATCCTAAGAGCAGGGGTTCCCTTCTTGAGTCCTTTATCCACAGAGGAATCCTAACCCTACAGCTACAGAGGAGACCTAACCCTACAGCTACAGAGGAATCCTAACCCTACAGCTACAGATGAACCCTAACCCTACAGCTACAGAGGAACCCTAACCCTACAGCTACAGAGGAATCCTTACAGACTGGGGAAAAAGAGGGAAAGATGTGACATTGTAAACATGACCTCTCCGGTATGGCAGACTGTAGGGACATTGACAGGATCAGCTCTTAATATGTCATGCTTACCTCCGCTTCAGCGGTAACGCTCTGAGGAGACATGAAACAGAGCATGTGTGAAGAAAGGGTGAGCGTGTGTGTGTGTGTGTGTGTGTGTGTGTGTGTGTGTGTGTGTGTGTGTGTGTGTGTGTGTGTGTGTGTGTGTGTGTGTGTGTGTGTGTGTGTGTGTACAGTACCAGTCATATATACAGTACCAGTCAAACGTTTGGACACACCTACTCATTCAAGGGTTTTTCTTAATTTTTTTAAACTATTTTCTACATTGTAGAATAATAGTGAAGACATCAACACTACGAAATAACACATAAGGAATCATGTAGTAACCAAAAAAAGTGTTAAACAAATCAAAATATATTTTATATTTGAAATTCTTCAAAGTAGCCACCATTTGACTTGATGACAGCTTTGGCAACTGTTAGTTTCATTAAATAGTACCCACAAAACACCAGTCTCAATGTCAACAGTGAAGAGGCGACTCCGGGATGTTGGCCTTCTAGGAAGAGTTGCAAAGAAAAGGCCATATCTCAGACTGGCCAATAAAAATAAAATATTAAGATGGGCAAAAGAACACAAACACTGGAAAGAGGAAGATTGGACATTTTTCTACGGACAGACTAATCTAAGTTTGAGGTGCTCGGAGCACAAAAAAAGAACATTCGCGAGACGCAGAAAAAATGAAAATATGCTGGAGGAGTGCTTGACACCCTCTGTGAAGCATGGTGGAGGCAATGTGATGGTGAGGGGGTGCTTTGGTGGTGGTAAAGTTGGGCGATTTGTACAGGGTAAAAGGGATCTTGAAGAAGGAAGGCTATCACTCCATTTAGCAACGCTACGCCATACCCTGTGGACGGTGCTTAACCGGAGCCAATTTCCTCCTACAACAGGACAATGACCCAAAGCACAGCTCCAAACTATACAATAACTAGGGAAGAAGCAGTCAGTTGGTATTCGGTCTATGATGGAGTGACCAGCACAGTCACCAGATCTCAACCCTATTGAGCTGATGTGGGAGCAGCTTGACCGTATGGTACGTAAGAAGTGCCCATCAAGCCAATCCAACTTGTGGGAGGTGCTTCAGGAAGCATGGGGTGAAATCTCTTCAGATTACCTTACTAAATTGACACCTAGAACGCCAAAGGTCTGCAAGACTGTAATTGCGTCAAATGGAGGATTATTTGATGAAAGCAAAGGACACAATTATAATTTCAATTAAAAATCATTTTAATCAGAACTCAGAACTCAGTTCATGTATGTTTTCATGGAAAACAGCAACATTTGACCCCAAACTTCTGATATATACATTTATATTATTTTATACTAATAGAGTTGAAGTCGGAAGTTTACATACACTTAGGTTGGAGTCATTAAAACTTGTTTTTCAACCACTCAACAAACTATAGTTTTGGCAAGTCGGTTAGGACATCTACTTTGTGCATGACACAAGTAATTTTTCCAACAATTGTTTACAGACAGATTATTTCACTTATAATTCACTGTGTCACAATTCCAGTGGGTCAGAAGTTTACATACACTAAGTTGACTGTGCCTTTAAATAGCTTGGAAAATTCCAGAAAATTATGTCATGGCTTTAGAAGCTTCTGACAGGCTAATTGACATAATTTGAGTCAATTGGAGGTGTATCTGTGGATGTATTTCAAGGCCTACCTTCAAACTCAGTGCCTCTTTGCTTGACATCATGGGAAAATCAAAAGAAATCAGCCAAGACCTCAGAAAAAAAATTGGAGACCTCCACAAGTCTGGTTCATCCTTGGGAACAATTTCAAAATGCCTGAAGGTACCACATTCATCTGTACAAACAATAGTATGCAAGTATAAACACCATGGGACCACACAGCCGTCATACCGCTCAGGAAGGAGACTGTCTCCTAGAGATGAATGTACTTTGGTGTGAAAAGTGCAAATCAATCCCAGAACAACAGCAAAGGACATTGTGAAGATGCTGGAGGAAACAGGTAGAAAAGTATCTATATCCACAGTAAAATGAGTCCTATAACCTGAAAGGCCGCTCTGCAAGGAAGAAGCCACTGCTCTAAAACCGCTATAAAAAAGCCAGACTACGGTTTGCAACTGCACATGGGGACAAAGATCATACTTTTTGGAGAAATTTCCACTGGCCTGAGGAAACAAAAATAGAACTGTTTGACCATAATGACCATTGTTATGTTTGGAGGAAAAAGGGGGATGCTTGCAAGCCAAAGAACACCATCCCAACCGTGAAGCACGGGGGTGGCAGCATCATGTTGTGGGGGTGCTTTGCTGCAGGAGGGACTGGTGCACTTCACAAAATAGATAGCATCATGTGGTTGGAAAAATATGTGGATACATTGAAGCAACATCTCAAAACATCAGTCAGGAAGTTAAAGCTTGGTCGCAAATGGGTCTTCCAAATGGACAATGACCCCAAACATACTTCCAAAGTTGTGGCAAAATGGCTTAATGACAACACAGTCAAGGTATTGGAGTGGCCATCACAAAGCCCTGACCTCAAGCCTATAGAACATTTGTGGGCAGAACTAAAAAAGCGTGTGCGAGCCAGGAGGCCTACAAACCTGACTCAGTTACACCAGCTCTGTCAGGAGGAATGGGCCAAAATTCACCCAACTTATTGTGGGAAGCTTGTGGAAGGCTACCTTTGACCCAAGTTAAACAATTTAAAGGCAATGCTGTTAATTGAGTGTATATAAACTTCTGACCCACTGGGAATGTGATGAAAGAAATTCAATCTTAAATAAATCATTCTCTACTATTATTCTGACTTTTCACATTCTTAAAATAAAGTGGTGATCCTAACTGACCTAAAACCGGGACTTTTTACTAGGATTAAATGTCAGGAATTGTGAAAAACTGAGTTTAAATGTATTTGGCTAAGGTGTATGTAAACTTCCGACTTCAACTGAATATATATATATATATATATATGTGTGTGTGTGTACAGTTCCTTGAAATCTTGACATCCATTGGCCTGGCTGTGGAGACACCCATTGGCCGGCCGTGGAGACACCCATTGGCCGGCCGTGGAGACACCCATTGGCCAACATTATTTTTCTCTGTCGAGCCCCTCCCTGCCTAAACTCATCTAGCCCTGACCAGCCAGCCGGTACAGGAGCTTCCGTTGCTCTTATTATAGACACGTTGGTCCTCTTTCAGTATTCATTTTCAGTCTTTTATACAGCAGGTCATTAACCTACAGTAACCTGATTTTCCCCCTTGCCGTGTATATGTGAGGACAGTGAAGTGAAGGATAGGCCTGCCCTGTACAGTGCTGAGAAGATTGTAATACGGATAGTATGAGGAGGATCAAGCTGCTAACCTGTCACTCTGAGGGGATATAGTGCCATCAGGTCTTCGCCAAGGTTACTTGGCCATGCAATTTAATGGTGAATATTTTCCCTAGTCCTGATGACAAGAGTCTAACACACCAACTTAAACTCCTCTCAGAGGAGGCTGGTGGGAGGAGCTATAGGAGGAAGGGCTCGTTGTAAAGTCTGGAAGGGAATAAACGGAACAGTATCAAACACATGACACATATGGAAACCACATGTTCCATCAATTCCATAACAGTCATTATAATGAGCCCATCCTCAGAAAGGTTCCCTCCCACCAGCCTCCTCTGATTCCTCTCCAGCTTTAACATTTTAGTCATAGCCACTAGGATCAGAGCAGGTTGGGGCAGCGTAGGACACCTGCCTCGTCACATACAGAGAACACACATCTATCTCGCATGAGAAATGGCAGCTTCCTGCCCTGGGTTTCTAGATGGAAGTCAAGGGATGGCGCCACCTGGTGGGGAGAAGGACTGTGCAGAGAGATGGCACAGAGTCGGGACAGGGGGCTTTCTGTGGCCACTCAGAGTCGGGACAGGGGGCTTTCTATGGCCACTCAGAGTCGGGACAGGGGGCTTTCTATGGCCACTCAGAGCAGGTACAGGGGGTTTTCTGTGGCCACTCAGAGCAGGTACAGGGGGTTTTCTATGGCCACTCAGAGTAGGGACAGGGGGCTTTCTGTGGCCACTCAGAGTAGGGACAGGGGGCTTTCTGTGGCCACTCAGAGCAGGGACAGGGCGCTTTCTGTGGCACTCACAGCTTATAGTCGTGGTGGTAAGATACTTTGCTGTGGGTGAGCATGAGTCCAGATTTGATTGTGACAACTCATTGATTAAGAGGGGTCAGGTCAGGTCTAGACAAGAGAAGACAGGTCTAGACAAGAGAAGACAGGTCTAGACAAGAGAAGACAGGCCTAGTTAGAGAAGACAGGTCTAGACAAGAGAAGACAGGTCTAGTTAGAGAAGACAGGCCTTGTTAGAGAAGACAGGCCTCGTTAGAGAAGACAGGTCTAGTTAGAGAAGACGGGCCTAGACAGAGAAGACGGGTCTACACAAGAGAAGATGGGTCTAGTTAGAGAAGACGGGCCTTGTTAGAGAAGACAGGCCTCGTTAGAGAAGACAGGTCTAGTTAGAGAAGACGGGCCTAGACAGAGAAGACGGGTCTAGACAAGAGAAGACGGGTCTAGTTAGAGAAGACGGACCTAGTTAGAGAAGACGGGCCTAGAGAAGAGAAGACAGATCTAGTTAGAGAAGACAGGTCTAGTTAGAGAAGACAGGTCTAGTTAGAGAAGACAGGTCTAGTTAGAGAAGACAGGCCTAGTTAGAGAAGACACACAAGAAACACACACACACACACACACACACTGACCTGTAGATGTTGGGGTCTAGCAGCAAGTCCTGTGGTAGCTGGGATAAGTGAACCACTTTGGTGTTCAGCTGAGAACGCTCCGTCTCGTTCACCCACACATCAGGCAGGCTGCAGGACAACACACGTGCATGCACCACACACACACACACACACACACACACACACACACACACACACACACACACACACACACACACACACACACACACACACACACACACAAACACACACACACACACGGAGAAAGACACAAAACATGTGGTCAGAGGATGGGCTTTGTCAGAGCAAGTGGTCTGAGAAAAAGAGGGAGAGAGATGTGGGGTGAGAGAGGAGGGACAGAGGGAGAGATGGACAAAGAGTCTCATTGAGCCAGCAGCACATGTTAACACCTTCCTCTGAACATCGAGTACATTTCCATAAGTACCACGGCCTAGACCACAGGGACTAAACCTGACTGACTGACTGATGTGTGTGTGTGTGTAATCACACCATAGCTAACACACAGAGAGAGAAGGGGAAAGAGAGAGAGAGAGAGGAGAGAGAGAGGGGGAGAGAGAGAGGGGGAGAGAGAGAGGGAGAGAGAGAGAGAGAGAGAGAGAGAGAGAGAGAGGGAGAGAGAGAGAGAGAGACTCAGTGAGCATAGCCTTGCTATTGAGAAAGGCCGCCGTAGGCAGACATGGCTCTCAAGAGAAGACAGGCTATGTGCTCACTGCCCACAAAATGAGGTGGAAACTGAGCTGCACTTCCTAACCTCCTGCCCAATGTATGACCATATTAGAGAGACATATTTCCCTCAGATTACACAGATCCACAAAGAATTTGAAAACAAATCCAAATTTGAAAAACTCCCATATCTACTGGGTGAAATTCCACAGTGTGCCATCACAGCAGCAAGATTTGTGACCTGTTGCCACGAGAAAAGGGCAACCAGTGAAGAACACACACCATTGTAAATACAACCCATATTTATGCTTATTTATTTTTATCTTGTGTCCTTTAACCATTTGTACATTGTTAAAACACTGTATATATATATAATATGACATTTGTAATGTCTTTACTGTTTTGAAACCTCTGTATGTGTAATGTTTACTGTTAATTTTTGTTGTTTTTCACTTTATATATTCACTTTGTATGTTGTCTACCTCACTTGCTTTGGGAATGTTAACACATGTTCCCCATGCCAATAAAGCCCTTGAATTGAATTGAAATTGAATTGAGAGAGAGAGGGGGAGAGAGAGAGAGAGAGAGAGTTTCACTTTGTATGTTGTCTACCTCACTTGCTTTGGCAATGTTAACACATGTTTCCCATGCCAATAAAGCCCTTGAATTGAATTGAATTGAATTGAATTGACAGAGACAGAGAGAGAGAGAGAGAGAGAGAGAGACTAAGGGTGTGGGTGTTCCCATCCTCACACCTTTATATGCTCCACAGCCTCCCTGCGTCACAGAGAACTTTGAGCCCCTAAATCAACTCCAGTCTCTCCATCTCTTGCCAAATACACACTAGAGAGGTAGGCTGTTTTAGAAGGAAAGGGGTACACCACACCCCTACAGTAGCTCCACGCCCCTACAGCAGGACCACACCCCTACAGCAGGACCACACCCCTACAGCAGGACCACACCCCTACAGCAGAACCACACCCCTATAGCAGCTCCACGCCCCTACAGCAGGACCACGCCCCTACAGCAGCTCCACAACCCTACAGCAGCGCTGAACCAGACTGTACCCACAGTGAAATCAGAGGAGAAGGGGACAAGAGGAGAGGAGGACAAGAGGAGAGGAGGACAAGAGGAGAGGGGGACAAGAGGAGAGGAGGACGAGAGGAGACGGGGACAAGAGGAGAGGAGGACGAGAGGAGAGGAGGACAAGAGGAGAGGAGGACAAGAGGAGAGGGGGACAAGAGGAGGACGAGAGGAGAGGGGGACAAGAGGAGAGGAGGACGAGAGGAGAGGGGAACAAGAGGAGAGGAGGACGAGAGGAGAGGGGGACAAGAGGAGAGGGGGACAAGAGGAGAGGGGGACAAGAGGAGAGGGGGACAAGAGGAGAGGAGGACGAGAGGAGAGGAGGACGAGAGGAGAGGAGGACGAGAGGAGAGGGGGACGAGAGGAGAGGGGGACGAGAGGAGAGGAGGACAAGAGGAGAGGAGGACGAGAGGAGAGGAGGACAAGAGGAGAGGGGGACGAGAGGAGAGGAGGACGAGAGGAGAGGAGGATGAGAGGGGGACGAGAGGAGAGGGGGACGAGAGGAGAGGAGGACGAGAGGAGATGAGGACGAGAGGAGAGGGGGACGAGAGGAGAGGGGGACGAGAGGAGAGGGGGACGAGATGAGAGGGGGACAAGAGGAGAGGAGGACGAGAGGAGAGGAGGACGAGAGGAGAGGAGGACGAGAGGAGAGGAGGACGAGGACGAGAGGAGAGGAGGACGAGGACAAGAGGAGGAGGACGAGAGGAGAGGAGGACAAGAGGAGAGGGGGACAAGAGGAGAGGAGGATGAGAGGAGAGGAGGATGAGAGGAGAGGGGGACAAGAGGAGAGGGGGACAAGAGAGGAGGACGAGAGGAGAGGAGGACAAGAGGAGAGGAGAGGAGAGGGGGACGAGAGGAGAGGAGGACAAGAGGAGAGGGGGACGAGAGGAGAGGGGGACAAGAGGAGAGGAAGACGAGTGGAGAGGAGGACGAGAGGAGAGGAGGACGAGAGGAGAGGAGGACAAGAGGAGAGGGGGACAAGAGGAGAGGAAGACGAGAGGAGAGGAGGATGAGAGGGGGACGAGAGGAGAGGAGGACGAGAGGGGGACGAGAGGAGAGGGGGACGAGAGGAGAGGAGGACGAGAGGAGAGGAGGACGAGAGGAGAGGGGGACGAGAGGAGAGGGGGACGAGAGGAGAGGGGGACGAGAGGAGAGGGGGACGAGAGGAGAGGGGGACAAGAGGAGAGGAGGACGAGAGGAGAGGAGGACGAGAGGAGAGGAGGACGAGAGGAGAGGGGGACGAGAGGAGAGGAGGACGAGAGGAGGACAAGAGGAGAGGAGGACGAGAGGAGAGGAGGACAAGAGGAGAGGGGGACAAGAGGAGAGGGGGACGAGAGGAGAGGGGGACAAGAGGAGAGGAAGACGAGTGGAGAGGAGGACGAGAGGAGAGGAGGACGAGAGGAGAGGAGGACAAGAGGAGAGGGGGACAAGAGGAGAGGAAGACGAGAGGAGAGGAGGATGAGAGGGGGACGAGAGGAGAGGAGGACGAGAGGGGGACGAGAGGAGAGGGGGACGAGAGGAGAGGAGGACGAGAGGAGAGGAGGACGAGAGGAGAGGGGGACGAGAGGAGAGGGGGACGAGAGGAGAGGGGGACGAGAGGAGAGGGGGACGAGAGGAGAGGGGGACAAGAGGAGAGGAGGACGAGAGGAGAGGAGGACGAGAGGAGAGGAGGACGAGAGGAGAGGGGGACGAGAGGAGAGGAGGACGAGAGGAGGACAAGAGGAGAGGAGGACGAGAGGAGAGGAGGACAAGAGGAGAGGGGGACAAGAGGAGAGGGGGAGAAGAGGAGAGGAGGACGAGAGGAAGGGGGACAAGAAGACAGGGAGATAAGAGGAGAGGAGGACGAGAGGAGAGGAGGACAAGAGGAAAGGGGGACAAGAGGAGAGGAGGACGAGAGGAGAGGAGGACAAGAGGAGAGGGGGACAAGAGGAGAGGGGGACAAGAGGAGGACGAGAGGAAGGGGGACAAGAGGACAGGGGGACAAGAGGAGGACGAGAGGAAGGGGGACAAGAAGACAGGGAGATAAGAGGAGAGGAGGACAAGAGGAGAGGAGGACAAGAGGAGAGGAGGACAAGAGGAGAGGGGGACGAGAGGAGAGGGGGACGAGAGGAGAGGGGGACGAGAGGAGAGGGGGATGAGAGGAGAGGGGGATGAGAGGAGAGGGGGACGAGAGGAGAGGAGGACAAGAGGAGAGGAGGACAAGAGGAGAGGAGGACGAGAGGAGAGGGGGACGAGAGGAGAGGGGACAAGAGGAGAGGGGGACAAGAGGAGAGGAGGACGAGAGGAGAGGAGGACAAGAAGACAGGGAGATAAGAGGAGAGGAGGACGAGAGGAAGGAGGACAAGAAGACAGGGAGATAAGAGGAGAGGAGGACGAGAGGAAGGGGGACAAGAAGACAGGGAGATAAGAGGAGGACGAGAGGAGAGGAGGACAAGAGTAGAGGGGGACAAGAGGAGAGGAGGACGAGAGGAAGGGGGACAAGAAGACAGGGAGATAAGAGGAGAGGAGGACAAGAGGAGAGGAGGACAAGAGGAGAGGAGGACAAGAGGAGTGGAGGACAAGAGGAGAAGGGGACAAGAGGAGAGGGGGACAAGAGGAGAGGAGGACAAGATGAGTGCAGAAAACTGAAACAAAGAGCTCTGCGAGTTGGCTGCACCCCTCCCTCCCTCCGCCCACCCTCTGCATTCCCCACCGTCACCACGTGCGTCATCACAGGAGCCCCCAGAGATACCCAGTCCCCCCCCCCCCCCCCCCCCACACACACACACACACACACACACACACACACACACACACACTCTCTCTCTCTCAGCAGGCGGCAGCCAGCCAAATCACTCTCACGCCTAGTCAGCCCGTTCAGTGGGAGGACACAGGTAACGATTCACACTCTGCTGTCCACAGGCACAGATGGAGAACAAAAGGAGTGGAGAAAATGAATGAAAATAAAGAAAAATAAAGAGAGTTTTTGAGAAAGTTAGTGAATAGCTATTTGTACATTACTAGATGTGAACTAGGGGTACGAAATGTAATCCTTCGCGTTAAGAAAAAAAATCCCTAAATGAAAAACAAGTTTTTTTTTTCTCCCCTTCACAAAATATAAATCACAGTGCAGTTATCACAAAACTAACACTAACAAGCCCCGATCCCCATCATAAAGGGATGTTTGGTTTCTTTTATAAAATAGGCCTGCCTAACACAACATTACCGTAACGTTAGTGACAAGAGATTACACAGCATCATTCAAATGATTTTCCACAGATATGAAGCGCTCCACATGTCATCATTGTTAACAACTTTAAAAAAAAAAAAGTAATATTCAAGTGCTGATTACAGAAATGACTCCAGTTCATTCTATACAGCCATTGTCAATGGCCTACTTACGTTGCGAGGTCATTTGCTAAATGTTGGTTACGGCAAGCGCCAAATTTGAGCTGGGAGTCGTGCATCTCTCTCATCAAATATCACTGTTCAAGGTTGACTCTCGTTTCAACATCCCCTTTTATAATGGGAGTTGAGACATACAGTCATTAGAAGGCTATAACACTTTTTTAACCAGTAGATTCCCACATTTGGCACATTAGTGATCTTAAACTTGGTGAGCAGGCTTTTGTTAACATGAAACATGCCCCCTAAGCTAATCAACACGCAATTCTGACTACAGAAGGACCCTGGGTTGTCGGTATGCCAGGCAAGGACCCCCCAAGGACCCCGTACAGTAGGACCCTGGGTTGTCGGTAGGCCAGGCAAGGACCCCCCAAGGACCCCGTACAGTAGGACCCTGGGTTGTCGGTAGGCCAGGCAAGGACCCCCCAAGGACCCCGTACAGTAGGACCCTGGGTTGTCGGTAGGCCAGGCAAGGACCCCCAAGGACCCCGTACAGTAGGACCCTGGGTTGTCGGTAGGCCAGGCAAGGACCCCCCAAGGACCCCGTACAGTAGGACCCTGGGTTGTCGGTAGGCCAGGCAAGGACCCCCCAAGGACCCCGTACAGTAGGACCCTGGGTTGTCGGTAGGCCAGGCAAGGACCCCCCAAGGACCCCGTACAGTAGGACCCTGGGTTGTCGGTAGGCCAGGCAAGGACCCCCCAAGGACCCCGTACAGTAGGACCCTGGGTTGTTGGTATGCCAGGCAAGGGGTCCTGGGCAAGAAAAGGATGAGTCCTACTGTACGTCTGCGGTAAAACCTAATTTCCCCTTAGCAGTCATAACACACAATAGGATTTGACGTTTTAACGGACCCCCCCTCCCCCCCCACCCCCCCCACCCTAAAAGCCAGTGTAAACGTGATTTTTTTCTCTCGATTTGTCACATTCCTAATGTGAACCAGGGCTTTGACTGAGAAGGGGGAGTGGTGTCCTAAGCCAAAAGCACCCCCCCCCCCCCCCCCCCCACACACACACACAAACCCAACTCCCTATCCATGTCCTCTTGCCAATAGAGAATCTTTTGATACCGTATCTGAACTCAAAAAACAAACACAACACTGCCCAGTGTTGTCACGATACCAGAATTTTGACTTCGATACCGATACCAGGTTTAAGTACCACAATACTCGATACCATCACAATACTCAAAACTAAAACGATACCAGAACAAAGGCATATCCCCCCCCCAAAAAATGAAAGAAGTCCCAGAATGGCACTTGATCCAGACAGATAAACTTATCTGCTGCTCTGTTCAATCGCTGAGCTTCTTCTGAGTTACAATATTAGCTTTATATATACATAAATGTACATTCTTCAGAGACAGCCCTGTAAGCATTAATTAATAAATTATGCAATCATACTTAAAAAAAAAAAAAGTTTATATTTTCTATTTCACCTTTATTTAACCAGGTAGGCTAGTTGAGAACACCTTTATTTAACCAGGTAGACCAGTTGAGAACAAGTTCTCATTTACAACTGCGACCTGGCCAAGATAAAACAAAGCAGTGCGACACAAACAACAACACAGAGTTACTGTCACACCCTGACCATAGTTTGCTTTGTATGTTTCTATGTTTTGTTTGGTCAGGGTGTGATCTGAGTGGGCATTCTATGTTGGATGTCTAGTTTGTCTGTTTCTGTGTTTGGGACTGATATGGTCCTCAATCAGAGGCAGGTGTTAGTCGTTGTCTCTGATTGGGAACCATATTTAGGTAGCCTGTTTTGTCATTGTGGGTTGTGGGTGATGGTCTATGTTAGTTTCTTGTGTTCAGCACAGTTCTCATTATAGCGTCACGGTCATTATTTGTTTATTGTTTTGTATAGTTTATATTCAGTGTTCAGTGCTTTCTTTTATAAAAAAAATCATCATGAACACATACAGCACTGCATTTTGGTCCGTTCCTTACGACAAATCGTGACAGTTACACATGGAATAAACAAACATACAGTCAATAATACAGTAGAACAAAAAAGCTAGATATTTTTTACCAAAATTCTTACCTAACTACATAAAAGGTACTCATTTATTTGAATGGTAAATCTCTATTGAAAAACGGGGTAAATCAAGTCCTATCCACAATACAGGTGAGGGCATATCCAAATAGGAGTGTGTGCTAGTGAGTTATCCAGAATGTATTGGGATGATTTAAATGTGCGCACTCATTAACGACATCAATCTTGACTCACTAGGAAGTCAGTTCGCTGAAGCAATAGATCATCTTTGGGCGATACGTGTGAAAGAGAGACCGAATAACTGAATGAATACAGTTTTTGGTGGAAATCAGATTTGAAAGCAGCATTTTGCATTATGGTGAACAAACAACAGTGAAGTTAGTGGAGCTAACATGATGCAGCCCAGACTCCCAGGCTAGCAGTGAGTTAGTGGGGTTAACATGATGCAGCCCAGACTCCCAGGCTAGCAGTGAGTTAGTGGAGCTAACATGATGCAGCCCAGACCCCCAGGCTAGCAGTGAGTTAGTGGAGCTAACATGATGCAGCCCAGACCCCCAGGCTAGCAGTGAGTTAGTGGGGTTAACATGATGCAGCCCAGACTCCTAGACTAGCAGTGAGTTAGTGGAGCTAACATGATGCAGCCCAGACTCCTAGACTAGCAGTGAGTTAGTGGAGCTAACATGATGCAGCCCAGACCCCCAGGCTAGCAGTGAGTTAGTGGGGTTAACATGATGCAGCCCAGACTCCTAGACTAGCAGTGAGTTAGTGGAGCTAACATGATGCAGCCCAGACTCCCAGGCTAGCAGTGAGTTAGTGGGGTTAACATGATGCAGCCCAGACTCCTAGACTAGCAGTGAGTTAGTGGAGCTAACATGATGCAGCCCAGACTCCCAGGCTAGCAGTGAGTTAGTGGGGTTAACATGATGCAGCCCAGACTCCTAGACTAGCAGTGAGTTAGTGGAGCTAACATGATACAGCCCAGACTCCCAGGCTAGCAGTGTGTTAGTGGAGTTAACATGATGCAGCCCAGACTCCTAGACTAGCAGTGAGTTAGTGGAGCTAACATGATGCAGCCCAGACTCCTAGACTAGCAGTGAGTTAGTGGAGCTAACATGATGCAGCCCAGACTCCTAGACTAGCAGTGAGTTAGTGGAGCTAACATGATGCAGCCCAGACCCCCAGGCTAGCAGTGAGTTAGTGGGGTTAACATGATGCAGCCCAGACTCCTAGACTAGCAGTGAGTTAGTGGAGCTAACATGATGCAGCCCAGACTCCCAGGCTAGCAGTGAGTTAGTGGGGTTAACATGATGCAGCCCAGACTCCTAGACTAGCAGTGAGTTAGTGGAGCTAACATGATGCAGCCCAGACTCCCAGGCTAGCAGTGAGTTAGTGGGGTTAACATGATGCAGCCCAGACTCCTAGACTAGCAGTGAGTTAGTGGAGCTAACATGATACAGCCCAGACTCCCAGGCTAGCAGTGTGTTAGTGGAGTTAACATGATGCAGCCCAGACTCCTAGACTAGCAGTGAGTTAGTCGGGTTAACATGATGCAGCCCAGACTCCTAGACTAGCAGTGAGTTAGTGGAGCAGGCAGGCTGCACTATAATAAGGGATTGGCTGTGCTGATAGACAGGCTTGATCAGTTTGATCACATTTGACAGAAGTACCGAAAGTAACAGATTTTTTCACGTTCTAGTATCGTAAAAGTACAGCAGGTACAGTATACTGTACAACAACAACAAAACACCACTTCAATGTACTGCTCCTGATCCCAAATACTACAACAACACCACTTCAATGTACTGCTCCTGATCCCAAATACTACAACAACACCACTTCAATGTACTGCTCCTGATCCCAAATACTACAACAAAACACCACTTCAATGTACTGCTCCTGATCCCAAATACTACAACAACACCACTTCAATGTTCATTAGATCAAAAATAAACCTTATGGAACAGCGGGGACTGTGAAGCAACACAAACACAGGCACAGACACATATATACACACATGATAACATACGAACTATACACATGGATTTTATGTTGTAGATATGTGGTAGTGAAGTATGGGCCTGAGGGTAAACATTTAGTGTGTTGTGGATTCTGTAATGAATGTATTACAATGTTTTAAAAAATGTGTAACTGCCTTAATTTTGCCAGACACCAGGAAGAGTAGCTGCTGTCTTGGCAGGAACTAATGGGGATCCATAATAAACCCCAGGAAGAGTAGCTGCTGTCTTGGCAGGAACTAATGGGGATCCATAATAAACCCCAGGAAGAGTAGCTGCTGTCTTGGCAGGAACTAATGGGGATCCATAATAAACACCAGGAAGAGTAGCTGCTGTCTTGGCAGGAACTAATGGGGATCCATAATAAACCCCAGGAAGAGTAGCTGCTGTCTTGGCAGGAACTAATGGGGATCCATAATAAACACCAGGAAGAGTAGCTGCTGTCTTGGCAGGAACTAATGGGGATCCATAATAAACCCCAGGAAGAGTAGCTGCTGTCTTGGCAGGAACTAATGGGGATCCATAATAAACACCAGGAAGAGTAGCTGCTGTCTTGGCAGGAACTAATGGGGATCCATAATAAACCCCAGGAAGAGTAGTTGCTGTCTTGGCAGGAACTAATGGGGATCCATAATAAACCCCAGGAAGAGTAGCTGCTGTCTTGGCAGGAACTAATGGGGATCCATAATAAACACCAGGAAGAGTAGCTGCTGTCTTGGCAGGAACTAATGGGGATCCATAATAAACCCCAGGAAGAGTAGCTGCTGTCTTGGCAGGAACTAATGGGGATCCATAATAAACCCCAGGAAGAGTAGCTGCTGTCTTGGCAGGAACTAATGGGGATCCATAATAAACACCAGGAAGAGTAGCTGCTGTCTTGGCAGGAACTAATGGGGATCCATAATAAACCCCAGGAAGAGTAGCTGCTGTCTTGGCAGGAACTAATGGGGATCCATAATAAACACCAGGAAGAGTAGCTGCTGTCTTGGCAGGAACTAATGGGGATCCATAATAAACCCCAGGAAGAGTAGCTGCTGTCTTGGCAGGAACTAATGGGGATCCATAATAAACACCAGGAAGAGTAGCTGCTGTCTTGGCAGGAACTAATGGGGATCCATAATAAACCCCAGGAAGAGTAGTTGCTGTCTTGGCAGGAACTAATGGGGATCCATAATAAACCCCAGGAAGAGTAGCTGCTGTCTTGGCAGGAACTAATGGGGATCCATAATAAACACCAGGAAGAGTAGCTGCTGTCTTGGCAGGAACTAATGGGGATCCATAATAAACCCCAGGAAGAGTAGCTGCTGTCTTGGCAGGAACTAATGGGGATCCATAATAAACCCCAGGAAGAGTAGCTGCTGTCTTGGCAGGAACTAATGGGGATCCATAACAAACCCCAGGAAGAGTAGCTGCTGCCTTGGCAGGAACTAATGGGGATCCATAATAAACCCCAGGAAGAGTAGCTGCTGTCTTGGCAGGAACTAATGGGGATCCATAATAAACCCCAGGAAGAGTAGCTGCTGTCTTGGCAGGAACTAATGGGGATCCATAATAAACACCAGGAAGAGTAGCTGCTGCCTTGGCAGGAACTAATGGGGATCCATAATAAACCCCAGGAAGAGTAGCTGCTGTCTTGGCAGGAACTAATGGGGATCCATAATAAACACCAGGAAGAGTAGCTGCTGTCTTGGCAGGAACTAATGGGGATCCATAATAAACACCAGGAAGAGTAGCTGCCGTCTTGGCAGGAACTAATGGGGATCCATAATTAACCCCAGGAAGAGAAGCTGCTGTCTTGGCAGGAACTAATGGGGATCCATAATAAACCCCAGGAAGAGTAGTTGCTGTCTTGGCAGGAACTAATGGGGATCCATAACAAACCCCAGGAAGAGTAGCTGCTGCCTTGGCAGGAACTAATGGGGATCCATAATAAATCCCAGGAAGAGTAGCTGCTGTCTTGGCAGGAACTAATGGGGATCCATAATAAACCCCAGGAAGAGTAGCTGCTGTCTTGGCAGGAACTAATGGGGATCCATAATAAACACCAGGAAGAGTAGCTGCTGTCTTGGCAGGAACTAATGGGGATCCATAATTAACCCCAGGAAGAGTAGCTGCTGTCTTGGCAGGAACTAATGGGGATCCATAATAAACCCCAGGAAGAGTAGTTGCTGTCTTGGCAGGAACTAATGGGGATCCATAATAAACCCCAGGAAGAGTAGTTGCTGTCTTGGCAGGAACTAATGGGGATCCATAATAAACCCCAGGAAGAGTAGCTGCTGTCTTGGCAGGAACTAATGGGGTACTGTAACCCTGCTGATCTCTGTGACACGCCACTAGCCATATCCACCCGCCCACCACTTAGCACTGCCTCTCAGGGACCTTGTTGCACTACTCTCTTTACACTCTTCACGGTACTACTGGACTCTGACATTGCTTTGCAAAATCTGATTAAGTACATTATTCAGTTGTACATGTACATGACTACCTCGGTAACCTCATTGCTGCTCTCCCTGTACTTCAGCTGTATGCCTCCTTGCACTTTCAATTTGCCTTCATTGCACATTTAGACTTGCCATTTAGACTTGCCATTTGTACTTGCCATTTAGACTTGCCATTTAGACTTGCCATTTGCCTTCATTGTACATCCCACTTAATTATATACATTGTATTTAATTGTTTCACTTGTACATTTTTTTTGTACTCTTATTTGTACTTCTGGTCAAACGCTAAACTGCATTTTTGTTGGACTGTATTTGTACTTGTTCAATGTCAATAAAGTTGAGTCTAATCTAAATACAAATACACTGCTCCTGAACCCAAATACTACACCATACAACACATACACAACATGCATTCTACTGATATCCTAAATACTGCTACTGCATTTAAACTGAAACACTACACAACCAGCAGACTCTAAAGCAACACAACAATGGATTAGGGGAGGCTGAGCGGGCTTCTACCAGGCCTCCGTGAAGGCCTTTTAGTCAGTGAATGTTGCCTGTGAGATCTTCAAGACAAACAGAGAAGCCGTCTCTGTGACAAACAGAGTGCTTTGCACTGCTCCCGAAGCCAAACAATACACATCTGTGCTTTACTCAGTGAATCGTACCTCGCTGGCGGTGAGATCTTGGAGACAGAGATGGCTCCTCTTTGCTGTGGGATGCTGGCTCCCAGAACTACTCTGCTGTGGGATGCTGGCCCCCAGAACTACTCTGCTGTGGGATGCTGGCTCCCAGAACTACTCTGCTGTGGGATGCTGGCTCCCAGAACTACTCTGCTGTGGGATGCTGACCCCCAGAACTACTCTGCTGTGGGATGCTGGCTCCCAAAACTACTCTGCTGTGGGATGCTGGCCCCCAGAACTACTCTGCTGTGGGATGCTGGCTCCCAAAACTACTCTGCTGTGGGATGCTGGCTCCCAAAACTACTCTGCTGTGGGATGCTGGCTCCCAAAACTACTCTGCTTTGGGATGCTCCTCTATTAGTTTGGCTAATCACTGCTACAGCATAGTTAATGTGGTAGGTTTACACTACAGCGGCCCTTGAGCCTGTGTGTGTGTGCACGTGCGTGTGAGTTTCATTGTTTACTACATTAATACTCGCCAGGCCATCTTTCATCACTTGGTCTGCCGTGTGTGTGTGGACGTTGCTCAGCAATAACCCTACCACACAGGTTGTTGAGAGGGACTGGTTATTTTCATCTCTCTTTTTCATCTCTATTTTCGTCTCTCGCGCTCTGGCAGTCTCGCCTCTTCAAACCCCTCTCTATCTCCGTTTTCTATCTCTCTCGCTCTCCCAAAAACCCTACTGTTCCACCATTAAAGGCAATTGTCACGACTGTCTGGTACTGCATCTCACAGGAAACATCCACCCAAAACCACTCATTCATTTAACTTACAGTGTTAGATGACACTAATATGTGAAAACAATATTTTTTTGTGAATAAATGTTTCATTTTGTCGTTATAATAAGGTTGATAGCGACATGGGAAATTAGTTGTGGAAATCTGTTGCAGCTCAAGTTGACTGCAAAATTCACAATGCAATGCTCTGGCTAGTTAGCTAGTTAGCGAGCAAATGTAGCTAGCAACACACAATAATATCAAGGGTCGATATCAGCATGTAAAGTAGCTAGCTAGCTGTAAAATCACCTAAATAAACTGCACTATCAATTTAGGAGTCTACAATCTCACCATGTTCAACCTGCAGATCGATTTGCCTCACTGAGTGGAGTCTGACATTCGCAACGGCAGTTATACTTTTGAGGAGATAGGAAACATTGCCCATGCTACGTCAACGGGCTGTGCGGTGCATTCTGGGCGATTCTGGGACAAGAAGTGCTCTCCTTCCAAGGACTGAATGGGAGCCCAGACTCGTTAAAAACCCAACATTAACACAAATTTCGTCAACAATAAGTACAACATTACAAATCTTTTCCGAGATGTGAGATAGTTAACTTGCTATCTGTAGTATCGTATAGCTTTGGAATCATGACAATACGTACTTTCGAGGACAATAGGCACGTTTCTCGACATATACTGACTTTGAGAAGGGATTGTGTGACGATTAGCATAGCAACCACGTAAAGCAGCATGACAACACGATTTGTAAACAGTCTGCTGGCTGGGACGTCATACGTTCCTTCATTCATTGGATTCCTATCTTCTTTCTATAATATCAATTCAATTCAAGGGTTTTATTGGCATGGGAATCATGTGTTAACATTGCCAAAGCAAGTGAAGAAGATAATATATAAAGTGAATATATAAAGTGAAATAAACAATAAAAATTAACAGTAAACATTACACATACAGAAGTTTCAAAACAATAAAGACATTACAAATGTCATATTATATATATACAGTGTTTTAACAATGTACAAATGGTAAAGGACACAGGATAAAATAAATAAGCATAAATATGGGTTGTATTTACAATGGTGTGTGTTATTCACTGGTTGCCCTTTTCTTGTGGCAACAGGTCACAAATCTTGCTACTGTGATGGCACACTGTGGTATTTCACCCAATAGATATGGGAGTTTTTCCAAATTGGATTTGTTTTCGAATTCTTTGTGGATCTGTGTAATCAGACCAGCTCTCATTAAACAGTAGAAATGACCTCATATACCGTGACCAGCTCTCATTAAACAGTAGAAATGTCCTGATATACTGTGACCAGCTCTTATTAAACAGTAGTGTCCTCATATATCATGACCAGCTCTTATTAAACAGTGGAAATGTCCTCATATACCGTGACCAGCTCTCATTAAACAGTAGAAATGTCCTGATATACTGTGACCAGCTCTTATTAAACAGTAGTGTCCTCAAATACCATGACCAGCTCTCAGAGAACAGTAATGTCCTCATATACTGTGACCAGCTCTCATTAAACAGTAGAAATGTCCTCATATACCATGACCAGCTCTCATTAAACAGTAATGTCCTCATATACCATGACCAGCTCTCATTAAACAGTAGTGTCCTCATATACCATGACCAGCTCTCAGAGAACAGTAATGTCCTCATATACCGTGACCAGCTCTCATTAAACAGTAGAAATTTCCTCATATACCATGACCAGCTCTCATTAAACAGTAATGTCCTCATATACAGTGACCAGCTCTCATTAAACAGTAGAAATGTCCTCATATACCATGACCAGCTCTCATTAAACAGTAATGTCCTCATATACCATGACCAGCTCTCATTAAACAGTAATGTCCTCATATACAGTGACCAGCTCTCATTAAACAGTAGAAATGTCCTCATATACCATGACCAGCTCTCATTAAACAGTAATGTCCTCATATACCATGACCAGCTCTCATTAAACAGTAGAAATGTCCTCATATACTGTGACCAGCTCTCATTAAACAGTAGAAATGTCCTCATATACCATGACCAGCTCTCATTAAACAGTAATGTCCTCATATACCATGACCAGCTCTCATTAAACAGTAATGTCCTCATATACCATGACCAGCTCTCATTAAACAGTAATGTCCTCATATACCGTGACCAGCTCTCATTAAACAGTAATGTCCTCATATACCGTGACCAGCTCTCATTAAACAGTAATGTCCTCATATATCATGACCAGCTCTCATTAAACAGTAGAAATGTCCTCATATACCTTGACCAGCTCTCAGAGAACAGTAATGTCCTCATATACCTTGACCAGCTCTCAGAGAACAGTAATGTCCTCATATACCTTGACCAGCTCTCAGAGAACAGTAATGTCCTCATATACCGTGACCAGCTCTCATTAAACAGTAATATTTAATGAGAGCTTCCGGCGCCGACAGAGATGGCCGCCTCGCTTCGCGTTCCTAGGAAACTATGCAGTTTTTTGTTTTTTTACGTGTTATTTCTTACATTAGTACCCCAGGTCATCTTAGGTTTCATTACATACAGTCGAGAAGAACTACTGAATATAAGATCAGCGTCAACTCACCATCAGTACGACCAAGAATATGTTTTTCACGACGCGGATCCTGTGTTCTGCCTTATAAACAGGACAACGGAGCGGATCCCATGCAGCGACCCAAAAAAACGACTCCGAAAAAGAGGGAAACGAGGCGGTCTTCTGGTCAGACGCCGGAGACGGGCACACCGTGCACCATTCCCTAGCATTCTTCTTGCCAATGTCCAGTCTCTTGACAACAAGGTTGATGAAATCCGAGCAAGGGTAGCATTCCAGAGGGACATCAGAGACTGTAACGTTCGTTGCTTCACGGAAACGTGGCTCACTGGAGAGACGCTATCCGAGGCGGTGCAGCCAACGGGTTTCTCCACGCATCGCGCAGACAGAAACAAACATCTTTCTGTTAAGAAGAGGGGCGGGGGCGTATGCCTTATGGCTAACGTGACATGGTGTGATGAAAGAAACATACAGGAACTCAAATCCTTCTGTTCACCTGATTTAGAATTCCTCACAATCAAATGTAGACCGCATTATCTACCAAGAGAATTCTCTTCGATTATAATCACAGCCGTATATATCCCCCCCCAAGCAGACACATCGATGGCTCTGAATGAACTTTATTTGACTCTTTGCAAACTGGAAACCATTTATCCGGAGGCTGCATTCATTGTAGCTGGGGATTTTAACAAAGCTAATCTGAAAACAAGACTCCCTAAATTTTATCAGCATATCGATTGTGCAACCAGGGGTGGAAAGACCTTGGATCATTGTTACTCTAACTTCCGCGAAGAATATAAGGCCCTGCCCCGCCCCCCTTTCGGAAAAGCTGACCACGACTCCATTTTGTTGATCCCTGCCTACAGACAGAAACTAAAACAAGAGGCTCCCACGCTGAGGTCTGTCCAACGCTGGTCCGACCAAGCTGACTCCACACTCCAAGACTGCTTCCATCACGTGGACTGGGACATGTTTCATATTGCGTCAGACAACAACATTGACGAATACGCTGATTCGGTGTGCGAGTTCATTAGAACGTGCGTTGAAGATGTCGTTCCCATAGCAACGATTAAAACATTCCCTAACCAGAAACCGTGGATTGATGGCAGCATTCGCGTGAAACTGAAAGCACGAACCACTGCTTTTAATCAGGGCAAGGTGTCTGGTAACATGACCGAATACAAACAGTGCAGCTATTCCCTCCGCAAGGCTATCAAACAAGCTAAGCGTCAGTACAGAGACAAAGTAGAATCTCAATTCAACGGCTCAGACACAAGAGGCATGTGGCAGGGTCTACAGTCAATCATGAACTACAGGAAGAAATCCAGCCCAGTCACGGACCAGGATGTCCTGCTCCCAGGCAGACTAAATAACTTTTTTGCCCGCTTTGAGGACAATACAGTGCCACTGACACGGCCTGCAACGAAAACATGCGGTCTTTCCTTCACTGCAGCCGAGGTGAGTAAGACATTTAAACGTGTTAACCCTCGCAAGGCTGCAGGCCCAGACGGCATCCCCAGCCGCGCCCTCAGAGCATGCGCAGACCAGCTGGCCGGTGTGTTTACGGACATATTCAATCAATCCCTATACCAGTCTGCTGTTCCCACATGCTTCAAGAGGGCCACCATTGTTCCTGTTCCCAAGAAATCTAAGGTAACTGAGCTAAACGACTACCGCCCCATAGCACTCACTTCCGTCATCATGAAGTGCTTTCAGAGACTAGTCAAGGACCATATCACCTCCACCCTACCTGACACCCTAGACCCACTCCAATTTGCTTACCGCCCAAATAGGTCCACAGACGATGCAATCTCAACCACACTGCACACTGCCCTAACCCATCTGGACAAGAGGAATACCTATGTGAGAATGCTGTTCATCGACTACAGCTCGGCATTCAACACCATAGTACCCTCCAAGCTCGTCATCAAGCTCGAGACCCTGGGTCTCGACCCCGCCCTGTGCAACTGGGTACTGGACTTCCTGACGGGCCGCCCCCAGGTGGTGAGGGTAGGCAACAACATCTCCCCCCCGCTGATCCTCAACACTGGGGCCCCACAGGGGTGCGTTCTGAGCCCTCTCCTGTACTCCCTGTTCACCCACGACTGCGTGGCCACGCACGCCTCCAACTCAATAATCAAGTTTGCGGACGACACAACAGTGGTAGGCTTGATTACCAACAACGACGAGACGGCCTACAGGGAGGAGGTGAGGGCCCTCGGAGTGTGGTGTCAGGAAAATAACCTCACACTCAACGTCAACAAAACTAAGGAGATGATTGTGGACTTCAGGAAACAGCAGAGGGAACACCCCCCTATCCACATCGATGGAACAGTAGTGGAGAGGGTAGCAAGTTTTAAGTTCCTCGGCATACACATCACAGACAAACTGAATTGGTCCACTCACACAGACAGCATTGTGAAGAAGGCGCAGCAGCGCCTCTTCAACCTCAGGAGGCTGAAGAAATTCGGCTTGTCACCAAAAGCACTCACAAACTTCTACAGATGCACAATCGAGAGCATCCTGTCGGGCTGTATCACCGCCTGGTACGGCAACTGCTCCGCCCTCAACCGTAAGGCTCTCCAGAGGGTAGTGAGGTCTGCATTGTCGGAACTAGAAGCACAAGCATTTCGCTACACTCGCATTAACATCTGCTAACCATGTGTATGTGACAAATAACATTTTATTTGATTTGATTTGATTTAATGTCCTCATATATCATAACCAGCTCTTATTAAACAGTGGAAATGTCCTCATATACCGTGACCAGCTCTCATTAAACAGTAGAAATGTCCTGATATACTGTGACCAGCTCTTATTAAACAGTAGTGTCCTCAAATACCATGACCAGCTCTCAGAGAACAGTAATGTCCTCATATACTGTGACCAGCTCTCATTAAACAGTAGAAATGTCCTCATATACCATGACCAGCTCTCATTAAACAGTAATGTCCTCATATACCATGACCAGCTCTCATTAAACAGTAGTGTCCTCATATACCATGACCAGCTCTCAGAGAACAGTAATGTCCTCATATACCGTGACCAGCTCTCATTAAACAGTAGAAATTTCCTCATATACCATGACCAGCTCTCATTAAACAGTAATGTCCTCATATACAGTGACCAGCTCTCATTAAACAGTAGAAATGTCCTCATATACCATGACCAGCTCTCATTAAACAGTAATGTCCTCATATACCATGACCAGCTCTCATTAAACAGTAATGTCCTCATATACCATGACCAGCTCTCATTAAACAGTAATGTCCTCATATACCGTGACCAGCTCTCATTAAACAGTAATGTCCTCATACACTGAGGGAAAAAAAGTATTTGATCCCCTGCTGATTTTGTACGTTTGCCCACTGACAAAGAAATGATCAGTCTATAAGTTTAATGGTTTATTTGAACAGTGAGAGACAGAATAACAACAACAAAAATCCAGAAAAATGAATGTCAAAAATGTTATAAATTGATTTTGATTTTAATGAGGGAAATAAGTATTTGCCCCCCTCTCAATCAGAAAGATTTCTGGCTCCTAGGTGTCTTTTATACAAGTAACGAGCTCAGATTAGGAGCACACTCTTAAAGGGAGTGCTCCTAATCTCAGTTTGTTACCTGTATAAAAGACATCTGTCCACAGAAGCAATCAATCAATCAGATTCCAAACTCTCCACCATGGCCAAGACCAACGAGCTCTCCAAGGATGTCAGGGACAAGATTGTAGACCTACACAAGGCTGGAATGGGCTACAAGACCATCGCCAAGCAGCTTGGTGAGAAGGTGACAACAATTGGTGTGCATTATTTGCAAATGGAAGAAACACAAAAGAACTGTCCATCTCCCTCGGCCTGGGGCTTCATGCAAGATCTCACCTCGTGGAGTTCAAATGATCATGAGAACGGTGAGGAATCAGCCCAGAACTACACGGGAGGATCTTGTCAATGATCTCAAGGCAACTGGGACCATAGTCACCAAGAAAACAATTGGTACCACACTACGCCATGAGGGACTGAAATCCTGCAGCGCCCGCAAGGTCCCCCTGCTCAAGAAAGCACATATACATGCCCGTCTGAAGTTTGCCAATGAACATCTGAATGATTCAGAGGACAACTGGGTGAAAGTGATGTGGTCAGATGGCATCAACTCAACTAGCCGTGTTTGGAGGAGGAGGAATGCAGCCTATGACCCCAAGAACACCATCCCCACCGTCAAACATGGAGGTGGAAACATTATGCTTTGGTGGTGTTTTTCTGCTAAGGGGACAGGACAACTTCACCACATCAAAGGAACGATGGACGGGGCCATGTACCGTCAAATCTTGGGTGAGATCCTCCTTCCCTCAGCCAGGGCATTGAAAATGGGTCGTGGATGGGTATTCCAGCATGACGATGACCCAAAACACACGGCCAAGGCAACAAAGGAGTGGCTCAAGAAGAAGCACATTAAGGTCCTGGAGTGGCCTAGCCAGTATCCAGACCTTAATCCCATAGAAAATCAGTGGAGCTGAAGGTTCGAGTTGCCAAACGTCAGCCTCAAAACCTTAATGACTTGGAGAAGATCTGCAAAGAGCAGTGGGACAAAATCCCTCCTGAGAAGTGTGCAAACCTGGTGGCCAACTACAAGAAACGTCTGACCTCTGTGATTGTCAACAAGGGTTTTGCCACCAAGTACTAAGTCGTGTTTTGCAGAGGGGTCAAATACTTATTTTCCTCATTAAAATGCAAATCAATTTATAACATTTTTGACATGCGTTTTTCTGGATTTTTGTTGTTGTTATTCTGTCTCTCCCTGTTCAAATAAACCTACCATTAAATTTATAGACGGATAATTTCTTTGTCAGTGGGCAAACGTACAAAATCAGCAGGGGATCAAATACTTTTTTCCCTCACTGTATATCATGACCAGCTCTCATAAAACAGTACACATTTTTTTTGTTTGTTATTTATACAGAAACAGATATTGTCTCTCTCTAGTTAGCAGGAAGCAGATTGTGCAGTGAACCTTTCTAAACTCAGCAAAAAAAGAAACGTCCTCTTCACTGTCAACTGCGTTTATTTTCAGCAAACAACAAGTGTAAGTATTTGTATGAACATAACAAGATAAAACAACTGAGACAAACTGAACAGGTTCCACAGACATGTGACTAACAGAAATTGAATAATGTGTCCCTGAACAAAAGGGGGGGGGGGGGGGGGGTCAAAATCAAAAGTAACAGTCAGTAACTGGTGGGGCCACCAACTGCACTAAGTACTGCAGTTTATCTCCTCCTCATGGACTGCACCAGATTTGCCAGTACTTGCTGTGAGATGTTACCCACTTCTTCCACCAAGGCACCTGCAAGTTCCCGGACATTTCTGGGGGCATTGAGTACGTCCCAGACGTACTCAATGGGATTGAGATCCGGGCTCTTCGCTGGCCATGGCAGAACACTGACATTCTTGTCTTGCAGGAAATCACGCACAGAATGAGCAGTATTGCTGGTGGCATTGTCATGCTGGAGGGTCATGTCAGGATGAGCTTGCAGGAAGGGTACCACACGAGGGAGTTGGATGTCTTCCCTTTAACACATAGCGTTGAGATTGCCTGCAATGACAACAAGCTCAGTCCGAGGATGCTGTGACACACCGCCCAAGACCATGAAGGACCCTCCACCTCCAAATTGATCCCGTTCCAGAATACAGGCCTCGGTGTAACGCTCATTGCTTTGACGATAAACACAAATCCAACCATCACCCCTGGTGAGACAAAACCGCGATTCGTCAGTGAAGAGCACTTTTTTGCCAGTCCTGTCTGGTCCAGCGACGGTGGGTTTGTGCGGAATGGTGAGGACCTGCCTTACAACAGGCCTACAAGCCCTCAGTCCAGCCTCTCTCAGCCTATAGCGGGCAATCTGAGCACTGATAGAGGGATTGTGCGTTCCTGGTGTAACTTGGGCAGTTGTTGTTGCCATCCTGTACCTGTCCCGCAGGTGTGATGTTCGGATGTACCGATCCTGTGCAGGTGTTGTTACACGTTGTCTGCCACTGATCAGTTGTCCATCCTGTCTCCCTGTAGCACTGTCTTAGGCGCCTCACAGTACGGACATTGCAATTTATTGCCACATCTGCAGTCCTCATGCCTCCTTTCAGCATGTCTAAGGCACGTTCACGCAGATGAGCAGGGACACTGGGCAACTTTCATTTAGTGTTTTTCAGAGTCAGTAGAAAGGCCTCTTTAGTGTGCTAAGTTTTCATTACTGTGACCTTTATTGCCTACCGTCTGTAAGCTGTTAGTGTCTTAACGACCGTTCCACAGGTGCATGTTCATTAATTGTTTATGCTTCATTGAACTAGCACGGGAAATTGTGTTTAAACCCTATTAGAATGAGGATCTGTGAAGTTATTTGGATTTTTACGAATTATCTTTCTAAGCCAGGGTCCTGAAAAAGGGCCGTTTCTTTTGTTGCTGAGTTTACCTGTTTATCAACCTTTCTACCTGTTATGGTGGTACTATTTATCAACCTTTCTACCTGCTGTTGTTATGGTGATACTATTTATCAACCTTTCTACCTGTTGTTATGGTGATACTATTTATCAACCTTTCTACCTGTTGTTATGGTGATACTATTTATCAACCTTTCTACCTGTTGTTGTTATGGTGATACTATTTATCAACCTTTATACCTGTTGTTATGGTGATACTATTTATCAACCTTTCTACCTGTTGTTGTTATGGTGATACTATTTATCAACCTTTCTACCTGTTGCTATGGTGATACTATTTATCAACCTTTCTACCTGTTGCTATGGTGATACTATTTATCAAAGTGCAGCTGCCTCTACTCTTAAACCCCTGGATCCCGTTTTTCATAGCGCCCTTTGTGTTATCACAGAAGACTGTGTAACGGTTCTCCTCCTCTTCCGGGGAGGAGTAGGAGAGATCGGACCAATGTGCAGCGTGGTAAATGTCCATTTTAGTTTATTAAAACTGAACACTAAATACAAACTGAATTCAAAATAACAAAGTGAATGATACAAACGAAAAACACGAAACAGTCCTGCAATGAGAAACAAACATCCAACAGGAAACAATCACCCACGAAACACAATAGAAAACAGGCTCCCTAAATATGGTTCTCAATCAGGCACATCTGATTGACAGCTGCCTCTGATTGAGAACCATACCAGGCCAAACACAGAAATAGCAAATCATAGAAAAACTAACATAGACAAGCCACCCAACTCACGCCCTGACCATACTCAAACAAAATAACTAAGGTCAGAACGTGACAGACTGTTTAATTACTCATGACTGTATCCTTTAATACATGTTTGGCTGGACCTCTTTAAAGTAGATCACATCATTCCACTCGGTTTGTTCACAAAGCCCTGCTCCACAAGCCTCAGATTGACCTAACTTCACTAGTAAGATTTAAAAATGCCACGTTATCAAACCCGTTCACAGAGTTGGTTAACTCTCGAGGCTCCGTTCATGCCTTCAAGAAAATGAATGCTCAATTTCTGTCGCATTGTGGTATCATGTATCACTAGCAGCAATTTAGCCACAGTCGCTGTCTAGTCTGTGTTTTATAAATGTGCAATGAGCATAAAAGGTAGGCCACTTGATTTCAACATGTGAACAAAGTGGACAGACTAGCCTGCTGTTCAAACAGCTGGAGACGGACAGAAAGGTGGTTTCATAACAATTCAACTGTTCTACCTTGTTAGCTAGCAAATAGACCCTTGTTGGCTAGGAAATAGATCCTTGTTAGCTAGCAAATAGATCCTTGTTAGCTAGCAAATAGATCCTTGTTCGCTAAACATGAAATATAAACATTAGCAGGCTAATCATTAGCACGTGGGCTTGTGCTTGAGAGATTATTTAAGACCTGTGTTCATTTTCTATAATGTCTGCTGCAAGACGTTGGTCATTAGTGAAAGTGCATTATGCAGGGTTCTGGTTAAATTTGTAACAAAAAGGGAATTTTCATAAACAGACTTGAAAGACAGATCAGTGACTATTGCTAAAAAAAGCAGGCTCAACTATTTTGATAAAATAATAAAATTATTAGTGGGCCTGATGTTTGTGGAAGGTTTATATTTAGCCTGGGTATAACTTCACACGTCCTGAATTCATTAGGTTATTGCTGACTGTATGAAATGCAGTGTATTTTACAACAAAGCTGAAATGGTCCACCCACACAGACAGTGTGGTGAAGAAAGTGCAACAGCGCCTCTTCAACCCTCAGGAGGATGAAGAAATTCGGCTTGGCCCCTAAGACGATTTTTAGGTCATTATCGCCCAGCCTTAATGTAATGTTTTAATACTTGCTGCTACAGCGGACCCTAATGAACACGACCCAGCTACCAGAAAACACGACGAAGCTATCTCCCTCTCTCCCTCGTTCTCCCTCTCCCCGTGTGAGTGGTATAATGATGAGTAGTTGTACTAGCACAGTGGAGCTGTTAGGCCAGCTTCAGAACAGCCATGTTAATGAGAGTTACGCGTTAACCCAGATGGAAGAAATTCATGTCAGGATGTGAACGATTAGCTACAATGTTAACTGTTAATGAACCGTAGTAGTCTACCTAGTCATAATGATACTGCTGACCACCGAGAAGGAGTCTGGACTGGCCCTGTCCACAATTATACCTATGATAACAATTCTACCGCCCATAATACTTATCCTATCCTCTCAGATCTACATAATTGTCTAGACTGGGAGTAGGAGTTGTTTTTGAATGGGGTTGGGGGTCTGGCTCACACTGACCCTCTGGTCTGGTCTGGCCTGGACGTTAACCTCTCCATCAGGGGTCAGATCACAGGATGGAACTACACACAACTTGGATAAATGACCAAAAGATTGCGCTGGCAATAAGAAAACAATACAATATTAACTTTGACGAACCACCAAAACGGCCAACAACACCCCAGTCCAGTTCTGTACAGTTCAGTCCAGGTCAGGTAACTTTGGCCTGATTCAGGACTTCAACAGATCACAACACAAGGATTCAGACAAACACATGAAGCCAAACGTCTCCCTCTAAGCGACACCAAGACACAAACAAATTAATACCATGGAGGGCATATTCCCATAGTTCACAGACAGATCCTCTCCCAGGCTCAGACCAAACTGGAGATGATGCTGCTGATATACTGTCCATGCTCTCACTTCTAACCGTTCAGTAAAAGCCATCAGTAAATGATAGCTCTCCCTCTATAGATAGACTGACGGACAGTGATTAGTAATAATTCCACAGCACTCACCCTATTACTGCTCTGCTGCTCAGAGGATTTATGACTGGATGTAGCGTCACTGATTATCCTGCAGAGAGAATGGAGAGTTATCCTTTTCTACTCTCTCTCTCTCTCTCTCTCTCTCTCTCTCCATTCTGTCCATCCCCCCCCAACTCTGTGTCTGATTAATGGCTGGAGTTTTTCCCTTTTCATTGCGCTCCATCTATCCCCCCCCCCCCCTCTCCATCTATCCCCTTGCACACGGTTAAGCTCCCACACACGGGGTGAGTAGGGGGGTGAGCGGAGGAGAGCAAGGAGAGGGATGGAGGAAGGTAGATACTGTATGTTCATCGGAAGCTGTCAGTTACAATCTGCTTCATATTACATCATCCCACCTCCTCATGTTACATCATCCCACCTCTTGCCCTCCCCTGGCTGCCTCCCACTTATTCTCTGCTCCTTCCATCACTCTCCATCTCTCTTTCCGCTCCCTCTTTCTCCCTAAGTCCCCGTGTCTCTCAGTCCATCTTCCTCAATCTCTATGGTCCTTCTCTTTGCTAGATCCCTCTATCCTTCCATCTCTCATTCATCCATCTATCTCGCCATCTCGCTCTCTTGTTCCCTCACTACATCCCTCTCTCTTGCCTCTCTCTCCCTCCTTCCATCGATCTCTCTCTCTGATCATCTTCAGAGAGCTAAAGCAGTCTCTTCAATAGAGGTCCAGTCAGTCAGAGAGCCTCCCTCAGGCTACAGGCCTCTATGTGAATCACAATGTATTTTAATGCACTGTTCATGTACACCCTTTAATTCAGTCCTCTAAAAGCTCTTGAAACAAGTCCTCTAAAAGCTCTTGAGATCAGTCCTCTAAAAGCCCTAGAAACCAGTCCTCTAAAAGCCCTTGAGACCAGTCCTCTAAAAGCTCTTGAGACCAGTCCTCTAAAAGCTCTTGAGACCAGTCCTCTAAAAGCTCTTGAGACCAGTCCTCTAAAAGCTCTTGAGATCAGTCCTCTAAACGCTCTTGAGACCAGTCCTCTAAAAGCTCTTGAGCCCAGTCCTCTAAAAGCTATTTAATTCAGTCCTCTAAAAGCTCTTGAATTCAGTCCTCTAAAAGCTCTAGAAACAAGTCCTCTACAAGCTCTTGAGATCAGTCCTCTAAAAGCCCTTGAGCCCAGTCCTCTAAAAGCCCTTGAGATCAGCCCTCTAAAAGCTCTTGAGATCAGTCCTCTAAAAGCTCTTGAGATCAGTCCTCTAAAAGCTATTGAGATCAGTCCTCTAAAAGCTCTTGAGATCAGTCCTCTAAAAGCTCTTTAATTCAGTCCTCTAAAAGCTCTTTAATTCAGTCCTCTAAAAGCTCTTGAGACCAGTCCTCTAAAAGCTCTTGAGACCAGTCCTCTAAAAGCCCTTGAGCCCAGTCCTCTAAAAGCCCTTGAGATCAGTCCTCTAAAAGCCCTTGAGATCAGTCCTCTAAAAGCTCTAGAAACAAGTCCTCTAAAAGCTCTAGAAACCAGTCCTCTAAAAGCTCTTGAGACCAGTCCTCTAAAAGCTCTTGAGATCAGTCCTCTAAAAGCTCTTTAATTCAGTCCTCTAAAAGCTCTTTAATTCAGTCCTTTAAAAGCTCTAGAAACAAGTACTCTAAAAGCTCTTGAGATCAGTGCTCTAAAAGCCCTTGAGCCCAGTCCTCTAAAAGCCCTTGTGATCACTCCTCTAAAAGCTCTTGAGATCAGTCCTCTAAAAGCTCTTGAGATCAGTCCTCTAAAAGCTCTTGAGACCAGTCCTCTAAAAGCTCTAGAAACCAGTCCTCTAAAAGCTCTAGAAACCAGTCCTCTAAAAGCCCTTGAGATCAGTCCTCTAAAAGCTCTAGAAACCAGTCCTCTAAAAGCTCTTGAGACCAGTCCTCTAAAAGCTCTTGAGATCAGTCCTCTAAAAGCTCTTTAATTCAGTCCTCTAAAAGCTCTTTAATTCAGTCCTTTAAAAGCTCTAGAAACAAGTCCTCTAAAAGCTCTTGAGATCAGTGCTCTAAAAGCCCTTGAGCCCAGTCCTCTAAAAGCCCTTGTGATCACTCCTCTAAAAGCTCTTGAGATCAGTCCTCTAAAAGCTCTTGAGATCAGTCCTCTAAAAGCTCTTGAGACCAGTCCTCTAAAAGCTCTAGAAACCAGTCCTCTAAAAGCTCTAGAAACCAGTCCTCTAAAAGCCCTTGAGATCAGTCCTCTAAAAGCTCTTGAGATCAGTCCTCTAAAAGCTCTTGAGATCAGTCCTCTAAAAGCTCTTGAGATCAGTCCTCTAAAAGCTCTTGAGATCAGTCTTCTAAAAGCTCTTGAGACCAGTCCTCTAAAAGCTCTTGAGACCAGTCCTCTAAAAGCTCTTGAGACCAGTCCTCTAAAAGCTCTTGAGATCAGTCCTATAAAAGCTCTTGAGACCAGTCCTCTAAAAGCTCTTGAGACCAGTCCTCTAAAAGCCTTGAGACCAGTCCTCTAAAAGCTCTTGAGATCAGTCCTCTAAAAGCTCTTGAGATCAGTCCTCTAAACGCTCTTGAGACCAGTCTTCTAAAAGCTCTTGAGACCAGTCCTCTAAAAGCTCTTGAGATCAGTCCTCTAAAAGCTCTTGAGATCAGTCCTCTAAAAGCTGTTGAGATCAGTCCTCTAAAAGCTCTTGAGATCAGTCCTCTAAAAGCTCTTGAGATCAGTCCTCTAAACGCTCTTTAATTCAGTCCTCTAAAAGCTCTAGAAACCAGTCCTCTAAAAGCCCTTGAGATCAGTCCTCTAAAAGCTCTTGAGTTCAGTCCTCTAAAAGCTTTAGAAACAAGTCCTCTAAAAGCTCTAGAAACCAGTCCTCTAAAAGCTCTTGAGACCAGTCCTCTAAGAGCTCTAGAAACAAGTCCTCTAAAAGCTCTAGAAATCAGTCCTCTAAAAGCTCTTGAGACCAGTCCTCTAAAAGCTCTTGAGATCAGTCCTCTAAAAGCGCTTTAATTCAGTCCTCTAAAAGCTCTTTAATTCAGTCCTTTAAAAGCTCTAGAAACAAGTCCTCTAAAAGCTCTTGAGATCAGTCCTCTAAAAGCTCTTGAGATCAGTCCTCTAAAAGCTATTGAGACCAGTCCTCTAAAAGCTATTGAGCCCAGTCCTCTAAAAGCCCTTGAGATCAGTCCTCTAAAAGCTCTAGAAACCAGTCCTCTAAAAGCCCTTGAGATCAGTCCTCTAAAAGCCCTTGAGATCAGTCCTCTAAAAGCTCTTGAGATCAGTCCTCTAAACGCTCTTGAGACCAGTCCTCTAAAAGCTCTTGAGATCAGTCCTCTAAAAGCTCTTGAAACAAGTCCTCTAAAAGCCCTTGAAACCAGTCCTCTAAAAGCTCTTGAAACAAGTCCTCTAAAAGCTCTTGAGACCAGTCCTCTAAAAGCTCTTGAGACCAGTTCTCTAAAAGCTCTTGAAACAAGTCCTCTAAAAGCCCTTGAATTCAGTCCTCTAAAAGCTCTTGAGACCAGTCCTCTAAAAGCTCTTGAGACCAGTCCTCTAAAATCTCTTGAGACCAGTCCTCTAAAAGCCCTTGAGCCCAGTCCTCTAAAAGCCATTGAGATCAGTCCTCTAAAAGCCCTTGAGATCAGTCCTCTAAAAGCTCTAGAAACAAGTCCTCTAAAAGCTCTAGAAACCAGTCCTCTAAAAGCTCTTGAGACCAGTCCTCTAAGAGCTCTAGAAACAAGTCCTCTAAAAGCTCTAGAAATCAGTCCTCTAAAAGCTCTTGAGATCAGTCCTCTAAAAGCCCTTGAGCCCAGTCCTCTAAAAGCCCTTGTGATCACTCCTCTAAAAGCTCTTGAGATCAGTCCTCTAAAAGCTCTTGAGATCAGTCCTCTAAAAGCTCTTGAGACCAGTCCTCTAAAAGCTCTAGAAACCAGTCCTCTAAAAGCTCTAGAAACCAGTCCTCTAAAAGCCCTTGAGATCAGTCCTCTAAAAGCTCTTGAGATCAGTCCTCTAAAAGCTCTTGAGATCAGTCCTCTAAAAGCTCTTGAGATCAGTCCTCTAAAAGCTCTTGAGATCAGTCTTCTAAAAGCTCTTGAGACCAGTCCTCTAAAAGCTCTTGAGACCAGTCCTCTAAAAGCTCTTGAGACCAGTCCTCTAAAAGCTCTTGAGATCAGTCCTATAAAAGCTCTTGAGACCAGTCCTCTAAAAGCTCTTGAGACCAGTCCTCTAAAAGCCTTGAGACCAGTCCTCTAAAAGCTCTTGAGATCAGTCCTCTAAAAGCTCTTGAGATCAGTCCTCTAAACGCTCTTGAGACCAGTCTTCTAAAAGCTCTTGAGACCAGTCCTCTAAAAGCTCTTGAGATCAGTCCTCTAAAAGCTCTTGAGATCAGTCCTCTAAAAGCTGTTGAGATCAGTCCTCTAAAAGCTCTTGAGATCAGTCCTCTAAAAGCTCTTGAGATCAGTCCTCTAAACGCTCTTTAATTCAGTCCTCTAAAAGCTCTAGAAACCAGTCCTCTAAAAGCCCTTGAGATCAGTCCTCTAAAAGCTCTTGAGTTCAGTCCTCTAAAAGCTTTAGAAACAAGTCCTCTAAAAGCTCTAGAAACCAGTCCTCTAAAAGCTCTTGAGACCAGTCCTCTAAGAGCTCTAGAAACAAGTCCTCTAAAAGCTCTAGAAATCAGTCCTCTAAAAGCTCTTGAGACCAGTCCTCTAAAAGCTCTTGAGATCAGTCCTCTAAAAGCGCTTTAATTCAGTCCTCTAAAAGCTCTTTAATTCAGTCCTTTAAAAGCTCTAGAAACAAGTCCTCTAAAAGCTCTTGAGATCAGTCCTCTAAAAGCTCTTGAGATCAGTCCTCTAAAAGCTATTGAGACCAGTCCTCTAAAAGCTATTGAGCCCAGTCCTCTAAAAGCCCTTGAGATCAGTCCTCTAAAAGCTCTAGAAACCAGTCCTCTAAAAGCCCTTGAGATCAGTCCTCTAAAAGCCCTTGAGATCAGTCCTCTAAAAGCTCTTGAGATCAGTCCTCTAAACGCTCTTGAGACCAGTCCTCTAAAAGCTCTTGAGATCAGTCCTCTAAAAGCTCTTGAAACAAGTCCTCTAAAAGCCCTTGAAACCAGTCCTCTAAAAGCTCTTGAAACAAGTCCTCTAAAAGCTCTTGAGACCAGTCCTCTAAAAGCTCTTGAGACCAGTTCTCTAAAAGCTCTTGAAACAAGTCCTCTAAAAGCCCTTGAATTCAGTCCTCTAAAAGCTCTTGAGACCAGTCCTCTAAAAGCTCTTGAGACCAGTCCTCTAAAATCTCTTGAGACCAGTCCTCTAAAAGCCCTTGAGCCCAGTCCTCTAAAAGCCATTGAGATCAGTCCTCTAAAAGCCCTTGAGATCAGTCCTCTAAAAGCTCTAGAAACAAGTCCTCTAAAAGCTCTAGAAACCAGTCCTCTAAAAGCTCTTGAGACCAGTCCTCTAAGAGCTCTAGAAACAAGTCCTCTAAAAGCTCTAGAAATCAGTCCTCTAAAAGCTCTTGAGACCAGTCCTCTAAAAGCTCTTGAGATCAGTCCTCTAAAAGCGCTTTAATTCAGTCCTCTAAAAGCTCTTTAATTCAGTCCTTTAAAAGCTCTAGAAACAAGTCCTCTAAAAGCTCTTGAGATCAGTCCTCTAAAAGCTCTTGAGATCAGTCCTCTAAAAGCTATTGAGACCAGTCCTCTAAAAGCTATTGAGACCAGTCCTCTAAAAGCCCTTGAGATCAGTCCTCTAAAAGCTCTAGAAACCAGTCCTCTAAAAGCCCTTGAGATCAGTCCTCTAAAAGCCCTTGAGATCAGTCCTCTAAAAGCTCTTGAGATCAGTCCTCTAAACGCTCTTGAGACCAGTCCTCTAAAAGCTCTTGAGATCAGTCCTCTAAAAGCTCTTGAAACAAGTCCTCTAAAAGCCCTAGAAACCAGTCCTCTAAAAGCTCTTGAAACAAGTCCTCTAAAAGCTCTTGAAACAAGTCCTCTAAAAGCTCTTGAGACCAGTCCTCTAAAAGCTCTTGAGACCAGTTCTCTAAAAGCTCTTGAAACAAGTCCTCTAAAAGCCCTTGAATTCAGTCCTCTAAAAGCTCTTGAGACCAGTCCTCTAAAAGCTCTTGAGACCAGTCCTCTAAAATCTCTTGAGACCAGTCCTCTAAAAGCGCTTGAGCCCAGTCCTCTAAAAGCCATTGAGATCAGTCCTCTAAAAGCCCTTGAGATCAGTCCTCTAAAAGCTCTAGAAACAAGTCCTCTAAAAGCTCTAGAAACCAGTCCTCTAAAAGCTCTTGAGACCAGTCCTCTAAAAGCTCTTGAAACAAGTCCTCTAAAAGCTCTTTAATTCAGTCCTCTAAAAACTCTAGAAACAAGTCCTCTAAAAGCTATTGAGATCAGTCCTCTAAAAGCCCTTGAGCCCAGTCCTCTAAAAGCCCTTGAGCCCAGTCCTCTAAAAGCTCTTGAGATCAGTCCTCTAAAAGCTCTTGAGATCAGTCCTCTAAAAGCTCTTGAGATCAGTCCTCTAAAAGCTCTTGAGATCAGTCCTCTAAAAGCTCTTTAATTCAGTCCTCTAAAAGCTCTTTAATTCAGTCCTCTAAAAGCTCTAGAAACCAGTCCTCTAAAAGCCCTTGAGATCAGTCCTCTAAAAGCTCTAGAAACAAGTCCTCTAAAAGCTCTAGAAACCAGTCCTCTAAAAGCTCTTGAGACCTTTCCTCTAAAAGCTCTAGAAACAAGTCCTCTAAAAGCTCTAGAAATCAGTCCTCTAAAAGCTCTTGAGACCAGTCCTCTAAAAGCTCTTGAGATCAGTCCTCTAAAAGCTCTTTAATTCAGTCCTCTAAAAGCTCTTTAATTCAGTCCTTTAAAAGCTCTAGAAACAAGTCCTCTAAAAGCTCTTGAGATCAGTCCTCTAAAAGCCCTTGAGCCCAGTCCTCTAATTGCCCTTGAGATCAGTCCTCTAAAAGCTCTTGAGATCAGTCCTCTAAAAGCTCTTGAGACCAGTCCTCTAAAAGCTCTTGAGACCAGTCCTCTAAAAGCTCTTGAGATCAGTCCTCTAAAAGCTCTTGAGACCAGTCCTCTAAAAGCTCTTGAGATCAGTCCTCTAAAAGCTCTTGAGACCAGTCCTCTAAAAGCTCTTGAGACCAGACCTCTAAAAGCCCTTGAGATCAGTCCTCTAAAAGCTCTTGAGACCAGTCTTCTAAAAGCTCTTGAGACCAGTCCTCTAAAAGCCCTTGAGATCAGTCCTCTAAAAGCTCTAGAAACCAGTCCTCTAAAAGCTCTAGAAACCAGTCCTCTAAAAGCCCTTGAGATCAGTCCTCTAAAAGCTCTTGAGATCAGTCCTCTAAAAGCTCTTGAAACAAGTCCTCTAAAAGCCCTAGAAACCAGTCCTCTAAAAGCTCTTGAAACAAGTACTCTAAAAGCTCTTGAGACCAGTCCTCTAAAAGCTCTTGAGACCAGTTCTCTAAAAGCTCTTGAAACAAGTCCTCTAAAAGCCCTTGAATTCAGTCCTCTAAAAGCTCTTGAGACCAGTCCTCTAAAAGCTCTTGAGACCAGTCCTCTAAAAGCCCTTGAGCCCAGTCCTCTAAAAGCTCTTGAGATCAGTCCTCTAAAAGCTCTTGAGATCAGTCCTCTAAAAGCTCTTGAGATCAGTCCTCTAAAAGCTATTGAGATCAGTCCTCTAAAAGCTCTTTAATTCAGCCCTCTAAAAGCTCTTTAATTCAGTCCTCTAAAAGCTCTAGAAACCAGTCCTCTAAAAGCCCTTGAGATCAGTCCTCTAAAAGCTCTTGAGACCAGTCTTCTAAAAGCTCTTGAGACCAGTCCTCTAAAAGCCCTTGAGATCAGTCCTCTAAAAGCTCTAGAAACCAGTCCTCTAAAAGCTCTAGAAACCAGTCCTCTAAAAGCCCTTGAGATCAGTCCTCTAAAAGCTCTTGAAACAAGTCCTCTAAAAGCCCTTGAATTCAGTCCTCTAAAAGCTCTTGAGACCAGTCCTCTAAAAGCTCTTGAGACCAGTCCTCTAAAAGCCCTTGAGATCAGTCCTCTAAAAGCTCTTGAGATCAGTCCTCTAAAAGCTCTTGAGATCAGTCCTCTAAAAGCTCTTGAGACCAGTCCTCTAAAAGCTCTTGAGATCAGTCCTCTAAAAGCTCTTGAGTCCAGTCCTCTAAAAGCCCTTGAGATCAGTCCTCTAAAAGCTCTTTAATTCAGTCCTTTAAAAGCTCTAGAAACAAGTCCTCTAAAAGCTCTTGAGATCAGTCCTCTAAAAGCCCTTGAGCCCAGTCCTCTAATTGCCCTTGAGATCAGTCCTCTAAAAGCTCTTGAGACCAGTCCTCTAAAAGCTCTTGAGACCAGTCCTCTAAAAGCTCTTGAGATCAGTCCTCTAAAAGCTCTTGAGACCAGTCCTCTAAAAGCTCTTGAGACCAGTCCTCTAAAAGCTCTTGAGACCAGACCTCTAAAAGCCCTTGAGATCAGTCCTCTAAAAGCTCTTGAGACCAGTCCTCTAAAAGCTCTTGAGACCAGTCCTCTAAAAGCTCTTGAGACCAGTCCTCTAAAAGCCCTTGAGATCTTTCCTCTAAAAGCTCTAGAAACCAGTCCTCTAAAAGCTCTAGAAACCAGTCCTCTAAAAGCCCTTGAGATCAGTCCTCTAAAAGCTCTTGAGATCAGTCCTCTAAAAGCTCTTGAGATCAGTCCTCTAAAAGCTCTTGAGATCAGTCCTCTAAAAGCTCTTGAGATCAGTCCTCTAAAAGCTCTTGAGACCAGTCCTCTAAAAGCCCTTGAGATCAGTCCTCTAAAAGCTCTAGAAACCAGTCCTCTAAAAGCCCTTGAGATCAGTCCTCTAAAAGCTCTTGAGATCAGTCCTCTAAACGCTCTTGAGACCAGTCCTCTAAAAGCTCTTGAGATCAGTCCTCTAAAAGCTCTTGAAACAAGTCCTCTAAAAGCCCTAGAAACCAGTCCTCTAAAAGCTCTTGAAACAAGTCCTCTAAAAGCTCTTGAGACCAGTCCTCTAAAAGCTCTTGAGACCAGTTCTCTAAAAGCTCTTGAAACAAGTCCTGTAAAAGCCCTTGAATTCAGTCCTCTAAAAGCTCTTGAGACCAGTCCTCTAAAAGCTCTTGAGACCAGTCCTCTAAAATCTCTTGAGACCAGTCCTCTAAAAGCCCTTGAGATCAGTCCTCTAAAAGCCCTTGAGATCAGTCCTCTGAAAGCTCTTGAGTCCAGTCTTCTAAAAGCTCTTGACACCAGTCCTCTAAAAGCTCTTGAGACCAGTCCTCTAAAAGCTTGAGACCAGTCCTCTAAAAGCTCTTGAGACCAGTCCTCTAAAAGCTCTTGAGACAAGTCCTCTAAAAGCCCTTGAGATCAGTCCTC
This sequence comes from Oncorhynchus mykiss, assembly GCF_057628025.1. Lineage (NCBI taxonomy): Eukaryota > Metazoa > Chordata > Actinopteri > Salmoniformes > Salmonidae > Oncorhynchus > Oncorhynchus mykiss. The sequence continues at coordinate 96,887,390 of NC_143023.1, forward strand.
TAAAAGCTCCTGAGACCAGTCCTCTAAAAGCTCTTGAGACCAGTCCTCTAAAAGCTCTTGAGACCAGTCCTCTAAAAGCCCTTGACATCAGTCCTCTAAAAGCTCTAGAAACCAGTCCTCTAAAAGCCCTTGAGATCAGTCCTCTAAAAGCCCTTGAGATCAGTCCTCTAAAAGCTCTTGAGATCAGTCCTCTAAACGCTCTTGAGACCAGTCCTCTAAAAGCTCTTGAGATCAGTCCTCTAAAAGCTCTTGAAACAAGTCCTCTAAAAGCCCTAGAAACCAGTCCTCTAAAAGCTCTTGAAACAAGTCCTCTAAAAGCTCTTGAGACCAGTCCTCTAAAAGCTCTTGAGACCAGTCCTCTAAAAGCTCTTGAGACCAGTCCTCTAAAAGCTCTTGAGATCAGTCCTCTAAAAGCTATTGAGACCAGTCCTCTAAAAGCTCTTGAGACCAGTCCTCTAAAAGCTCTTGAGACCAGTCCTCTAAAAGCCTTGAGACCAGTCCTCTAAAAGCTCTTGAGACCAGTCCTCTAAAAGCTCTTGAGACCAGTCCTCTAAAAGCTCTTGAGACCAGTCCTCTAAAAGCCCTTGAGATCAGTCCTCTAAAAGCTCTAGAAACCAGTCCTCTAAAAGCCCTTGAGATCAGTCCTCTAAAAGCCCTTGAGATCAGTCCTCTAAAAGCTCTTGAGATCAGTCCTCTAAACGCTCTTGAGACCAGTCCTCTAAAAGCTCTTGAGATCAGTCCTCTAAAAGCTCTTGAAACAAGTCCTCTAAAAGCTCTTTAATTCAGTCCTTTAAAAGCTCTAGAAACAAGTCCTCTAAAAGCTCTTGAGATCAGTCCTCTAAAAGCCCTTGAGCCCAGTCCTCTAATTGCCCTTGAGATCAGTCCTCTAAAAGCTCTTGAGATCAGTCCTCTAAAAGCTCTTGAGACCAGTCCTCTAAAAGCTCTTGAGACCAGTCCTCTAAAAGCTCTTGAGATCAGTCCTCTAAAAGCTCTTGAGACCAGTCCTCTAAAAGCTCTTGAGATCAGTCCTCTAAACGCTCTTGAGACCAGTCCTCTAAAAGCTCTTGAGATCAGTCCTCTAAAAGCTCTTGAAACAAGTCCTCTAAAAGCCCTAGAAACCAGTCCTCTAAAAGCTCTTGAAACAAGTCCTCTAAAAGCTCTTGAGACCAGTCCTCTAAAAGCTCTTGAGACCAGTCCTCTAAAAGCTCTTGAGACCAGTCCTCTAAAAGCTCTTGAGATCAGTCCTCTAAAAGCTATTGAGACCAGTCCTCTAAAAGCTCTTGAGACCAGTCCTCTAAAAGCCTTGAGACCAGTCCTCTAAAAGCTCTTGAGACCAGTCCTCTAAAAGCTCTTGAGACCAGTCCTCTAAAAGCTCTTGAGACCAGTCCTCTAAAAGCCCTTGAGATCAGTCCTCTAAAAGCTCTAGAAACCAGTCCTCTAAGAGCCCTTGAGATCAGTCCTCTAAAAGCCCTTGAGATCAGTCCTCTAAAAGCTCTTGAGATCAGTCCTCTAAACGCTCTTGAGACCAGTCCTCTAAAAGCTCTTGAGATCAGTCCTCTAAAAGCTCTTGAAACAAGTCCTCTAAAAGCCCTAGAAACCAGTCCTCTAAAAGCTCTTGAAACAAGTCCTCTAAAAGCTCTTGAGACCAGTCCTCTAAAAGCTCTTGAGACCAGTCCTCTAAAAGCTCTTGAGACCAGTCCTCTAAAAGCTCTTGACACCAGTCCTCTAAAAGCTCTTGAGACCAGTCCTCTAAAAGCCTTGAGACCAGTCCTCTAAAAGCTCTTGAGATCAGTCCTCTAAAAGCCCTTGAGATCAGTCCTCTAAAAGCTCTTGAGATCAGTCCTCTAAAAGCTCTTGAGATCAGTCCTCTAAAAGCTCTTGAGATCAGTCCTCTAAAAGCTCTTGAGATCAGTCCTCTAAAAGCTCTTGAGATCAGTCCTCTAAAAGCTCTTTAATTCAGTCCTCTAAAAGCTCTTTAATTCAGTCCTCTAAAAGCTCTAGAAACCAGTCCTCTGAAAGCCCTTGAGATCAGTCCTCTAAAAGCTCTTGAGTCCAGTCCTCTAAAAGCTCTAGAAACAAGTCCTCTAAAAGCTCTAGAAACCAGTCCTCTAAAAGCTCTTGAGACCAGTCCTCTAAAAGCTCTAGAAACAAGTCCTCTAAAAGCTCTAGAAATCAGTCCTCTAAAAGCTCTTGAGACCAGTCCTCTAAAAGCTCTTGAGATCAGTCCTCTAAAAGCTCTTTAATTCAGTCCTCTAAAAGCTCTTTAATTCAGTCCTTTAAAAGCTCTAGAAACAAGTCCTCTAAAAGCTCTTGAGATCAGTCCTCTAAAAGCCCTTGAGCCCAGTCCTCTAAAAGCCCTTGAGATCAGTCATCTAAAAGCTCTTGAGATCAGTCCTCTAAAAGCTCTTGAAACAAGTCCTCTAAAAGCCCTAGAAACCAGTACTCTAAAAGCTCTTGAAACAAGTCTTCTAAAAGCTCTTGAGACCAGTCCTCTAAAAGCTCTTGAGACCAGTTCTCTAAAAGCTCTTGAAACAAGTCCTCTAAAAGCCCTTGAGACCAGTACTCTAAAAGCTCTTGAGACCAGTACTCTAAAAGCTCTTGAAACCAGTCCTCTAAAAGCCCTTGAGATCAGTCCTCTAAAAGCCCTTGAGATCAGTCCTCTAAAAGCTCTTGAGATCAGTCCTCTAAACGCTCTTGAGACCAGTCCTCTAAAAGCTCTTGAGATCAGTCCTCTAAAAGCTCTTGAAACAAGTCCTCTAAAAGCTCTTTAATTCAGTCCTTTAAAAGCTCTAGAAACAAGTCCTCTAAAAGCTCTTGAGATCAGTCCTCTAAAAGCCCTTGAGCCCAGTCCTCTAATTGCCCTTGAGATCAGTCCTCTAAAAGCTCTTGAGATCAGTCCTCTAAAAGCTCTTGAGACCAGTCCTCTAAAAGCTCTTGAGACCAGTCCTCTAAAAGCTCTTGAGATCAGTCCTCTAAAAGCTCTTGAGACCAGTCCTCTAAAAGCTCTTGAGATCAGTCCTCTAAAAGCTCTTGAGACCAGTCCTCTAAAAGCTCTTGAGACCAGACCTCTAAAAGCCCTTGAGATCAGTCCTCTAAAAGCTCTTGAGACCAGTCTTCTAAAAGCTCTTGAGACCAGTCCTCTAAAAGCCCTTGAGATCAGTCCTCTAAAAGCCCTTGAGATCAGTCCTCTAAAAGCTCTTGAGATCAGTCCTCTAAACGCTCTTGAGACCAGTCCTCTAAAAGCTCTTGAGATCAGTCCTCTAAAAGCTCTTGAAACAAGTCCTCTAAAAGCCCTAGAAACCAGTCCTCTAAAAGCTCTTGAAACAAGTCCTCTAAAAGCTCTTGAGACCAGTCCTCTAAAAGCTCTTGAGACCAGTCCTCTAAAAGCTCTTGAGACCAGTCCTCTAAAAGCTCTTGAGATCAGTCCTCTAAAAGCTATTGAGACCAGTCCTCTAAAAGCTCTTGAGACCAGTCCTCTAAAAGCCTTGAGATCAGTCCTCTAAAAGCTCTTGAGACCAGTCCTCTAAAAGCTCTTGAGACCAGTCCTCTAAAAGCTCTTGAGACCAGTCCTCTAAAAGCCCTTGAGATCAGTCCTCTAAAAGCTCTAGAAACCAGTCCTCTAAAAGCCCTTGAGATCAGTCCTCTAAAAGCCCTTGAGATCAGTCCTCTAAAAGCTCTTGAGATCAGTCCTCTAAACGCTCTTGAGACCAGTCCTCTAAAAGCTCTTGAGATCAGTCCTCTAAAAGCTCTTGAAACAAGTCCTCTAAAAGCCCTAGAAACCAGTCCTCTAAAAGCTCTTGAAACAAGTCCTCTAAAAGCTCTTGAGACCAGTCCTCTAAAAGCTCTTGAGACCAGTCCTCTAAAAGCTCTTGAGACCAGTCCTCTAAAAGCTCTTGACACCAGTCCTCTAAAAGCTCTTGAGACCAGTCCTCTAAAAGCCTTGAGACCAGTCCTCTAAAAGCTCTTGAGATCAGTCCTCTAAAAGCCCTTGAGATCAGTCCTCTAAAAGCTCTTGAGATCAGTCCTCTAAAAGCTCTTGAGATCAGTCCTCTAAAAGCTCTTGAGATCAGTCCTCTAAAAGCTCTTGAGATCAGTCCTCTAAAAGCTCTTTAATTCAGTCCTCTAAAAGCTCTTTAATTCAGTCCTCTAAAAGCTCTAGAAACCAGTCCTCTGAAAGCCCTTGAGATCAGTCCTCTAAAAGCTCTTGAGTCCAGTCCTCTAAAAGCTCTAGAAACAAGTCCTCTAAAAGCTCTAGAAACCAGTCCTCTAAAAGCTCTTGAGACCAGTCCTCTAAAAGCTCTAGAAACAAGTCCTCTAAAAGCTCTAGAAATCAGTCCTCTAAAAGCTCTTGAGACCAGTCCTCTAAAAGCTCTTGAGATCAGTCCTCTAAAAGCTCTTTAATTCAGTCCTCTAAAAGCTCTTTAATTCAGTCCTTTAAAAGCTCTAGAAACAAGTCCTCTAAAAGCTCTTGAGATCAGTCCTCTAAAAGCCCTTGAGCCCAGTCCTCTAAAAGCCCTTGAGATCAGTCATCTAAAAGCTCTTGAGATCAGTCCTCTAAAAGCTCTTGAAACAAGTCCTCTAAAAGCCCTAGAAACCAGTACTCTAAAAGCTCTTGAAACAAGTCCTCTAAAAGCTCTTGAGACCAGTCCTCTAAAAGCTCTTGAGACCAGTTCTCTAAAAGCTCTTGAAACAAGTCCTCTAAAAGCCCTTGAGACCAGTACTCTAAAAGCTCTTGAGACCAGTACTCTAAAAGCTCTAGAAACAAGTCCTCTAAAAGCCCTTGAGACCAGTTCTCTAAAAGCTCTTGAGACCAGTTCTCTAAAAGCTCTTGAGACCAGTCCTCTAAAAGCTCTTGAGACCAGTCCTCTAAAAGCCCTTGAGACCAGTTCTCTAAAAGCTCTTGAGACCAGTCCTCTAAAAGCCCTCGAGACCAGTTCTCTAAAAGCTCTTGAAACAAGTCCTCTAAAAGCCCTTGAGACCAGTCCTCTAAAAGCTCTAGAAACAAGTCCTCTAAAAGCCATTGAGACCAGTCCTCTAAAAGCTCTAGAAACCAGTCCTCTAAAAGCTCTTGAGACCAGTCCTCTAAAAGCTCTTGAGACCAGTCCTCTAAAAGCTCTTGAGACCAGTCCTCTAAAAGCTCTTGAGACCAGTCCTCTAAAAGCTCTTGAGAATAGTCCTCTAAAAGCTCTTGAGACCAGTCCTCTAAAAGCTCTTGAAACAAGTCCTCTAAAAGCTCTTGAAACAAGTCCTCTAAAAGCTCTTGAGACCAGTCCTCTAAAATCTCTTGAGACCAGTCCTCTAAAAGCTCTTGAGCCCAGTCCTCTAAAAGCTCTTGAGACCAGTCCTCTAAAAGCTTTTGAGACCAGTCCTCTAAAAGCTCTTGAGACCAGTCCTCTAAAAGCTCTTGAGACCTGTCCTCTAAAAGCTCTTGAGACCAGTCCTCTAAAAGCTCTTGAGACCAGTCCTCTAAAAGCTCTTCAGACCAGTCCTCTAAAAGCTCTTGAGACCAGTCCTCTAAAAGCTCTTGAGACCAGTCCTGCTGTGTCTCTGGCGGAGGTCACTGAGTGATATCATTGACTGATTGGGGGTTCAATATCTCTCTCGGTGGAGGCCAACGGGGCAGCAATGTGGGGTTCTGAAAAATGTACTGCTAACTTCAACACACCCCACATGAAAAAAAAATACTGTAGTATACTATGGTTACATAGTATACAGTAGTAGTAATATTAATAGTATTCACGGTAGTGTTTATATGGACATTACTGTAGTGTACAGAACTTACTGTAGTGTTTATACAGAACTTACCATAGTGGTTTTGCTTCATTATCTTTGACATATCAGTAAACCTACTGGACAAAAATACTCAACCTTTTCCATAACCTGTAGGACTGGGGTCTGAAGAGAGAGTTCAGAGTTTCTGCTCTTCTCTATAACCTGTAGGTAGGTAGGACTGGGGTCTGAACAGAGAGTTCAGAGTTTCTGCTCTTCTCTATAACCTGTAAGTAGGTAGGACTGGGGTCTGAACAGAGAGTTCAGAGTTTCTGCTCTTTAAAAACCTGTAGGTAGGTAGGACTGGGGTCTGAAGAGAGAGTTCAGAGTTTATGCTCTTTATAACTTGTAAGTAGGTAGGACTGGGGTCTGAACAGAGAGTTCAGAGTTTCTGCTCTTTATAACCTGTAGGTAGGTAGGACTGGGGTCTGAACAGAGAGTTCAGAGTTTATGCTCTTTATAACCTGTAGGTAGGTAGGACTGGGGTCTGAACAGAGAGTTCAGAGTTTATGCTCTTTATAACTTGTAGGTAGGCAGGACTGGGGTCTGAACAGAGAGTTCAGAGTTTCTGCTCTTTATAACCTGTAGGTAGGTAGGACTGGGGTCTGAACAGAGAGTTCAGAGTTTCTGCTCTTTATAACTTGTAGGTAGGTAGGACTGGGGTCTGAACAGAGAGTTCAGAGTTTCTGCTCTTTATAACCTGTAGGTAGGTAGGACTGGGGTCTGAAGAGAGAGTTCAGAGTTTCTGCTCTTCTCTATAACCTGTAAGTAGGTAGGACTGGGGTCTGAAGAGAGAGTTCAGAGTTTCTGCTCTTCTCTATAACCTGTAAGTAGGTAGGACTGGGGTCTGAAGAGAGAGTTCAGAGTTTCTGCTCTTTAAAAACCTGTAGGTAGGTAGGACTGGGATCTGAAGAGAGAGTTCAGAGTTTCTGCTCTTCTCTATAACCTGTAAGTAGGTAGGACTGGGGTCTGAAGAGAGAGTTCAGAGTTTCTGCTCTTCTCTATAACCTGTAAGTAGGTAGGACTGGGGTCTGAACAGAGAGTTCAGAGTTTCTGCTCTTTAAAAACCTGTAGGTAGGTAGGACTGGGATCTGAACAGAGAGTTCAGAGTTTATGCTCTTTATAACCTGTAGGTAGGTAGGACTGAGGTCTGAACAGAGAGTTCAGAGTTTCTGCTCTGTATAACCTGTAGGTAGGTAGGACTGGGGTCTGAACAGAGAGTTCAGAGTTTCTGCTCTTTATAACCTGTAGGTAGGTAGGACTGGGGTCTGAATAGAGAGTTCACAGTTTCTGCTCTTTATAACTTGTAGGTAGGTAGGACTGGGGTCTGAACAGAGAGTTCAGAGTTTCTGCTCTTTATAACCTGTAGGTAGGTAGGACTGGGGTCTGAACAGAGAGTTCAGAGTTTCTGCTCTTCTCTATAACCTGTAGGTAGGTAGGACTGGGGTCTGAACAGAGAGTTCAGAGTTTCTGCTCTTCTCTATAACCTGTAGGTAGGTAGGACTGGGATCTGAACAGAGAGTTCAGAGTTTCTGCTCTTTATAACCTGTAGGTAGGTAGAACTGGGATCTGAACAGAGAGTTCAGAGTTTCTGCTCTTTATAACCTGTAGGTAGGTAGGACTGGGGTCTGAACAGAGAGTTCAGAGTTTCTACTCTTCTCTATAACCTGTAGAGAACACAATATACAGTGCCTTGCGAAAGTATTCGGCCCCCTTGAACTTTGCGACCTTTTGCCACATTTCAGGCTTCAAACATAAAGATATAAAACTGTATTTTTTTGTGAAGAATCAACAACAACTGGGACACAATCATGAAGTGGAACAACATTTATTGGATATTTCAAACTTTTTTAACAAATCAAAAACTGAAAAATTGGGCGTGCAAAATTATTCAGCCCCCTTAAGTTAATACTTTGTAGCGCCACCTTTTGCTGCGATTACAGCTGTAAGTCGCTTGGGGTATGTCTCTCTCAGTTTTGCACATCGAGAGACTGACATTTTTTCCCATTCCTCCTTGCAAAACAGCTTGAGCTCAGTGAGGTTGGATGGAGAGCATTTGTGAACAGCAGTTTTCAGTTCTTTCCACAGATTCTCGATTGGATTCAGGTCTGGACTTTGACTTGGCCATTCTATTACCTGGATATGTTTATTTTTGAACCATTCCATTGTAGATTTTGCTTTATGTTTTGGATCATTGTCTTGTTGGAAGACAAATCTCCGTCCCAGTCTCAGGTCTTTTGCAGACTCCATCAGGTTTTCTTCCAGAATGGTCCTGTATTTGGCTCCATCCATCTTCCCATCAATTTTAACCATCTTCCCTGTCCCTGCTGAAGAAAAGCAGGCCCAAACCATGATGCTGCCACCACCATGTTTGACAGTGGGGATGGTGTGTTCAGGGTGATGAGCTGTGTTGCTTTTTACGCCAAACATAACGTTTTGCATTGTTGCCAAAAAGTTCAATTTTGGTTTCATCTGACCAGAGCACCTTCTTCCACATGTTTGGTGTGTCTCCCAGGTGGCTTGTGGCAAACTTTAAACAACACTTTTTATGGATATCTTTAAGAAATGGCTTTCTTCTTGCCACTCTTCAATAAAGGCCAGATTTGTGCAATATACGACTGATTGTTGTCCTATGGACAGAGTCTCCCACCTCAGCTGTAGATCTCTGCAGTTCATCCAGGGTGATCATGGGCCTCTTGGCTGCATCTCTGATCAGTCTTCTCCTTGTATGAGCTGAAAGTTTAGAGGGACGGCCAGGTCTTGGTAGATTTGCAGTGGTCTGATACTCCTTCCATTTCAATATTATCGCTTGCACAGTGCTCCTTGGGATGTTTAAAGCTTGGGAAATATTTTTGTATCCAAATCCGGCTTTAAACTTCTTCACAACAGTATCTCGGACCTGCCTGGTGTGTTCCTTGTTCTTCATGATGCTCTCTGCGCTTTTAACGGACCTCTGAGACTATCACAGTGCAGGTACATTTATACGGAGACTTGATTACACACAGGTGGATTGTATTTATCATCATTAGTCATTTAGGTCAACATTGGATCATTCAGAGATCCTCACTGAACTTCTAGAGAGAGTTTGCTGCACTGAAAGTAAAGGGGCTGAATAATTTTGCACGCCCAATTTTTCAGTTTTTGTTATGTTAAAAAAGTTTGAAATATCCAATAAATGTCGTTCCACTTCATGATTGTGTCCCACTTGTTGTTGATTCTTCACAAAAAAATACAGTTTTATATCTTTATGTTTGAAGCCTGAAATGTGGCAAAAGGCCGCAAAGTTCAAGGGGGCCGAATACTTTCGCAAGGCACTGTATGGTCTATACTTGGCATGTAGGTTTCCCACTTATGGGATGTGGATATGGGGGAGGGGAATGGACAGGGGTATATTGCAAAGTAAATACTGTAGCATACAGATGTAGGCTCTTAACTTTAGCCAGTTCTGCTGCAGTAGGAGAATAATCCTGCAGCATATCAGTGTGATGTGATCATCATCATGTGATGATCTAGTTTCGTTGGTGGAGTTTAAACACTTGATCGATTTATATATCATAGAAGACTGTAATTGTTTTTAGGCCAGCTGTTTTTAGTCAAGATGTTTGTGTTTTTAATGTAATATGTAATTGTTGTACTGTATGTGTGTTTGTAGTTCTGTTTAATGTTGTGTTAGTGTGTGTAAGTTGTTTTGTCTGCTGCTGTTGGACCAGGTCTGTCTTGAAAAGTAGATTTTTATCTCAATGAGAAAAAAATCTGTATAAATAAAAGGTAAAATAAAATAAAAAAATATATATATATAAAAACAGGACATATGAATTATTATGTGGATTATAATTAAATGGACATTATAATTAATAGATATCTGTATAGTGGTTGCGGACTGCAGTGTTTTGATGGACTGTAGTATACTGTAGGATTTACTGTTGCATTCTACCATAAACTACACTATTCTATAGTATGTACTGCCCATGACTGAGGTATACTACAGTGTGTAGTATAGTATTCAACAACATACTACTGAATTATACAGCAAGTACCAGAGGTGGGAACTATTCATTGTTTTACAAGTCACAAGTAAGTCTCAAGTCTTAGCACTCAAGTCCAAAGTCAAGACCCAAGTCAAGACAGGCAAGTCCGAGTCAAGTCTCAAGTCAAGAGCGTCAAGTCAAGTCTCAAGTCCTAAACTTTGAGTTTCGAGTTCTAAACATGTCATAATGTGCTCTTCACCAAATGTAATACCATTTCATACTTTTAACAAGAGTAATAGTTAGTGTTTTACATTTACGCATATCATGAATGCTTTTTAAAAATATATTTATTACTTTCCAAATAAACTTTATATTTCCATGGAAATACATGGGTAGCCATAAGAAATACCCCCCCCCATTAGCGATCGACTATCGAGGATCGCAATCGGGCGATGTAGGCTTGTACACACACACACACACACACACACACACACACACACACACACACACACACACACACACACACACACACACACACACACACACACACACACACACACACACACACACACACACACACACACATTTACCATTTATCAATACAGCCCCCTCAGAGTCAGAGCAATATGAATGTTATGTAACTATGTTGAGTGTTTTACATTTATACTATGTGGTTTGTATGCTTTCTAAGTTTGATATTTTTATGGATCCCATGACTCCCTGGAAAATAGTGACTTTAGCTGAGTGAACTATCCTGGCTAAATAGTGACTATAGCTGAGTGAACTACCCTGGCTAAAATAGTGACTATAGCTGAGTGAACTATCCTGGCTAAATAGTGACTATAGCTCAGTGAACAATCCTGGCTAAATAGTGACTATAGCTGAGTGAACTATCCTGGCTAAATAGTGACTATAGCTGAGTGAACTACCCCGGCTAAAATAGTGACTATAGCTGAGTGAACTATCCTGGCTAAATAGTGACTATAGCTGAGTGAACTATCCTGGCTAAATAGTGACTATAGCTGAGTGAACTATCCTGGCTAAATAGTGACTATAGCTGAGTGAACTACCCTGGCTAAATAGTGACTATAGCTGAGTTTACTATCCTGGCTAAATAGTGACTATAGCTGAGTGAACTATCCTGGCTAAATAGTGACTATAGCTGAGTGAACAATCCTGGCTAAATAGTGACTATAGCTGAGTGAACTATCCTGGCTAAATAGTGACTATATCTGAGTGAACCATCCTGGCTAAATAGTGACTATAGCTGAGTGAACTACCCTGGCTAAATAACAACAAATTAAATAGAGCTAGCCAGCTAACTTCGATAAACAACTAACTTGATTTTCTGATTAATTAAGAAATATGTGATTTTGTTTGTTGAGTCAATAAGACCAAGCATGCCCATTTCAAGCTCATCTTTCAATAAAACATTTTTTTTTAAACACAATATTTAGGCAAGTTAGCTGCGTAACTTCTTGATCCTGCTTTGTAGTACATCCCTCAGTAGTCATAGGCAGTCAATAATACTCACATGTCCTCAGGAGTCCAGTGGAGCAGCACCTTGACCTTCCCAGAGCCCTCTCTCCTCCTGGCCATCACCTGAGAGAGAAAGAAGAACACCGGCTCAAGAATACTGAAGATAATACTCCTAAAACGATTAAAGTCATTCTAAAAACACAATACGGACAGAGAGCAACGACCTGGAGAGAGGAGAAGTAAGAAAACACACAACATTTT
>NC_143023.1:96903866-97013866 GCF_057628025.1 Oncorhynchus mykiss
GTAAGCAGGAATCAGGAGGATGGAGTTGTGGTCGGATTTACCAAATGGAGGGTGAGAGAGAGCTTTGTACGCGTCTCTGTGTGTGGAGTACAGGTGATCTAGAATTTTTTTCCCTCTGGTTGCACATTTAACATGTTGATAGAGATTTGGTAGAACTGATTTTACAAATCAAAATGTATTTTATATTCGAGATTCTTCAAATAGCCACCCTTTGCCTTGATGACAGCTTTGCACACTCTTGGCATTCTCTCAACCAGCTTCATGAGGTAGTCAAATGGAATGCATTTAAATTAACAGGTGTGCCTTTTTAAAAGTAATTTGTGCAATTTCTTTCCTTCTTAATGCGTTTGAGGCAACCAGTTGTATTGTGACTTGGTAAAAGACCAATTCCATATTATGGCAAGAACAGCTCAAATAAGTAAAGAGAAATGACAGTCCATCATTACTTTAAGACATAAAGGTCAGTCAATCAGGAACATTTCAAGAACTTTGAAATGTTTCTTCAAGTGCAGTCGCAAAAACCATCAAGTGCTATTATGACACTGGCTCTCATGAGGACCGCCACAGGAATGGAAGACCCAGAGTTACCTCTGCTGCAGAGGATAGGTTCAATAGAATTACTCAAATAAATGCTTCATTGTTAATAAACTGTTCAGAGGAGACTGCGTGAATCAGGCCTTCATGGTCTCCTGAGTGGCGCAGCGGTCTAAGGCACTGCATATCAGTGTGTAACATCTGCTTCCAGCTCACACTCTCAAACACGTAGATCCCCTGAACACAGCTCACTCTCCAGCCCACTGTCCAGCTCACACTCTCAAACACATCGATCTCCTGAACGCAGCTCACTCTCCAAGCCCACTGTCCAGCTCACACTCTCAAACACATCGATCTCCTGAACGCAGCTCACTCTCCAAGCCCACTGTCCAGCTCACACTCTCAAACACATCGATCTCCTGAACGCAGCACACGCTCCAGATCCCAATCACCTGAATTCTGATCACCTGTTCACACACCTGTATGTCATTATCACACACTATTTAGTTCAGTTCTTTGCACCCCATCATCATGAGGTATTGTTTGTTTTGTCACACACTTCTATTCGGAGAGCTGGTTTTCTCCGTAATTGAATCTTCCAGTGTATGATAGTCAGGCAGGTAAAAACTAACGACGCCTTTTTCCTATTCCCTGCCTGTACTTTAGCTTATTGGATTTCCTGTTATCAACCTATTGCCTGGTCTACCGGACAACGTTACTAGCCTTTTCCCTGCCTGTACTGTTGCCTTTTTGGACCCCCTGTGTATGACCTTCTGCCTGCCCCTGGACCCAGGTACCTGCCTCCTCCTGTGTATGACCTTCTGCCTGCCCCTGGACCCAGCTACCTGCCTCCTCCTGTGTATGACCTTCTGCCTGCCCCTGGACCCAGGTACCTGCCTCCTCCTGTGTATGACCTTCTGCCTGCCCCTGGACCCAGCTACCTGCCTCCTCCTGTGTATGACCTTCTGCCTGCCCCTGGACCCAGGTACCTGCCTCCTCCTGTGTATGACCTTCTGCCTGCCCCTGGACCCAGCTACCTGCCTCCTCCTGTGTATGACCTTCTGCCTGCCCCTGGACCCAGCTACCTGCCTCCTCCTGTGTATGACTTTCTGCCTGCCCCTGGACCCAGGTACCTGCCTCCTCCTGTGTATGACCTTCTGCCTGCCCCTGGACCCAGCTACCTGCCTCCTCCTGTGTATGACCTTCTGCCTGCCCCTGGACACAGCTACCTGCCTCCTCCTGTGTATGACCTTCTGCCTGCCCCTGGACACAGCTACCTGCCTCCTCCTGTGTATGACCTTCTGCCTGCCCCTGGACCCAGCTACCTGCCTCCTCCTGTGTATGACCTTCTGCCTGCCCCTGGACCCAGGTACCTGCCTTCTCCTGTTATGACCTTCTGCCTGCCCCTGGACCCAGGTACCTGCCTCCTCCTGTGTATGACCTTCTGCCTGCCCCTGGACCCAGGTACCTGCCTCCTCCTGTGTATGACCTTCTGCCTGCCCCTGGACCCAGCTACCTGCCTCCTCCTGTGTATGACCTTCTGCCTGCCCCTGGACCCAGCTACCTGCCTCCTCCTGTGTATGACCTTCTGCCTGCCCCTGGACCCAGCTACCTGCCTCCTCCTGTGTATGACCTTCTGCCTGCCCCTGGACCCAGCTACCTGCCTCCTCCTGTGTATGACCTTCTGCCTGCCCCTGGACCCAGGTACCTGCCTCCTCCTGTGTATGACCTTCTGCCTGCCCCTGGACCCAGCTACCTGCCTCCTCCTGTGTATGACCTTCTGCCTGCCCCTGGACCCAGCTACCTGCCTCCTCCTGTGTATGACCTTCTGCCTGCCCCTGAACCCAGCTACCTGCCTCCTCCTGTGTATGACCTTCTGCCTGCCCCTGGACCCTGTTACCTGCCTCGTCCTGTGATCCTTTACAATAAACAGCTGCTGCGCCCTGAACTGAAACCAGCTCTCTGTCTCCCATCGTGTTCATTACACAGTGCAAGAGGCGTCACTATAGTACCAGGATCGAAACCAGGCTGTATCACATCCGGCCGTGATTGGGAGTCCCATAGGTCGACAATTGTCCCAGTGGATTTGGACGGAGTAGGCCGTCATTGTAAATAAGAATTTGTTCTTGTCAAGTTAAATAAAGGTTAAAATAAACAACAACAAAACATGGTAGAATTGCTGCAAAGAAACCACTACTAAAGGACACCAAAAAGAAGAAGAGACTTGCTTGGGCCACGAAACACCAGCAATGCTCATTAGATCGGTGGAAATGTGTCCTTTGGTCTGGAGTCCAAATTTGATATTTTTGGTTCTAACCGCCATGTCTTTGTGAGACGCGGTGTTGGTGAACGGATGCATGTGTGAGCGCAGGTGTATTTCCCACCATAAAGCATGGAGTAGGAGGTGTTATGGTGTGGGGGAGCGTTGCTGGTGACACTGTCTGTGATTTATTTATAATTCAAGGCACACTTAACCAGCATGGCTACCACAGCATTCTGCAGCGATACGCCATCCCATCTGGTTTGGGCTTAATGGGACTATCATTTGTTTTTCAACAGGACAATGACCCAACACACCTCCAGGCGGATAAATGGATTATTTTATCAAGAATGGAGAGTGATAGAGTGCTGCATCAGATGACCTGGCCTACACAATCCCCCGACTTCAACCCTATTGAGATGGTTTGGGATGAGTTGGACCGACTTAGTGAAGGAAAAGCAGCCAACAAGTGCTCAGCATATGTGGGAACTCCTTCAAGACTGTTGGAAAAGCATTCCAGGTGAATCTGGTTGAGACAATGCCAAGTGTGCAAAGCTGTTATCAAGGCAAAGGGTGGCTATTTGAATAATCTCAAGTCTAAACTACATTTAGATTTTTTTTTGTTGGTTACTACATGATTCCAGATGTGTTATTTCATAGTTTTGATGTCTTCACTATTATTCTACATTGTAGAAAATAGTACAAAGAAAAACACTTGAATGAGTAGGTGTGTCCAAACTTTTGACTGGTACTGTATGTGACAAGATGAGCAAACACATCATTTTACTTTTACTTTTTGCCTAAGTTTTCTCAAGTTGGAGCTAAGTTTGGGTGTTCTAAAACATTTGACCAGTAGTGTAAATAGCCACAGTTTATCTTGTCTGATTTAGCATCCCAGATAAAGATAAATGTTTTTTGCTCATATTATTTGAAAACTAAAATCAGGGGTGGGCAGCGCCATAAGGAATTGAGTAAACTAAGATATGACTAAATAGTTAAGTGTAATTTTTCCAGAAATATACAGGTATACCTCTCAATATACCTCTCAATGGTTGCAGGATATTTTCTATTTTTACTAGTTTTCTAGTGAAATTCATTGTATAGAGCTCATTTATATATTTTGTGATATGAATACCAAATATGTCTACAGTCCATTTTATAGGTAAACTGCAGGGTAATGTAAAATGTTATTTATTTAAGCTCTAATATGTAATATGGTAAACTAATCATAATTAGGTTTTAGTCCAGAGAGTACAGAAAGGTTATCTAGATCTTCAATGAGACATTGCAGGGATCTAGCTTGTGGACTTAATATAAACTAGAGTCATCGGCATACATGGACACCTTTGTTTTTAAGCCTTGGATTTCTAATCATCTAATGTTATTGGATCTGATTTTAATAGCTAGCATTTCAATGGCGATTGCGAATAGATACGGTGACAGCGGACACCCTTGTTTAACTCCTCTTGACAGTTCAAAACTCTCTGAGAAGTAGCTGATATGGCTGGTTTATACTACGGGTGTGTTTGTAAAATTTTATCTAGATTGCCAGAGTGTGCTCTGAGCATTTGTAAACTTAAAGCGTTGTCAGATTGTCCGTTCGTAAATTCAGAGTGTTGTCAGATTGTACGTGGATGGACGCTTCTCCCGCTCTGTCATGGATGACATGGTTGCTCTTAGTTTGAAGATGTAATCCGGAGACAGGTGTTTTATACAACAGTGTGTGTTCTTTGACTACGTCGGCATATTTGCAATCAAACGCCACAATTTTCTCCATCTCCTTAGCTATCCTGCTCTAATTCCACCGTGCATTCCACTGATTTCAAAACTCGGTCTCCCAGAAAGTGGAGAGCAACACTTACGTAGTTCTACTTTTTGAAATCATTAAAATAAAGCTGCGTTAGATAGGATTACCTACATATGGTGACCAGTTCATGTTATAGACAGAAGTGTGCTACATGGCAGTTCAATCCAATCTCATCTCTCAGCATGTCCAGCCCACTCACTATCTCAGCCAATCATGGCTAGCGTGAAGGGTGGTGTCTATTTCCATGTCTAAACCAACTAGGCTCTTAATTTAAACGTTTTATTTGTATATATAGATGGCATACAAGTTTGTTATTAAGGCGCATGAAAGTCCACGTTCCAGAAGGAATTTATCCCAAAAAACTCATTTTGATTAAAAAAAAAGAAGTTTCTTGTTAAGTAGCGATGCGCAACATACAGTTTCCTGAAACTAGTCACATTTTATCTCCACCTCCATCTCTAAACAGGATGAACAATACCTGGTAACACCTTTCTAATGCCATCAAGCCCTGGGGGTTTTCCAGTCTGAAAGGATTTAATAGCCTTAAAGTTATTCCTCTGTAATTCCCACTGATCTTTTTGTGCATTTGTCAATTTTTTAATTTTCATCATTTGGAAATAATTCCTGATAGTAATCGTCATTCAGAGACAGATGAGATAGAAAAGAAAACTGCTTAAAACCTTTAGCTTCCGCTTTTAAAATATACTGTACTTCTGAGAATCATAGATGACTTTCTACAGTAAAAAGTTTCTGCAAATTACTTTTGATAACGTTCCTGCATTGGAGATTTAAGAAGCATTTGGTGCATTTTTCTCTATTTTCCATCCAGTTTGCTTTATTTTTTGTAATAGATTACATTCGATCGTTCTTGAATAAGTTCCCCCAGTTCTTTTTGTTTTTCTCTAACTTGTTTTGTATCTTTGTAAGCCACTCCTCAGTAAAAGGCACATGACATACCGCTTGGAGTTTGCCAAAAGACACACCTATATGACTCTCAAACCATGAGAAACAAGATTCTCTGGTCTGATGAAACCAAGATTGAACTCTCTGGCCTGAATGCCAAGCGTCATGTCTGGAGAACACCTTGCACCATCGCTACGGTGAAGCATGGTGGTGGCAGAATCATGCTGTGGGGATGTTTTTCAGCAGCAGGGTCTGGGAGACTAGTCAGCATCGAGGCAAAGATGAACAGATCAAAGTACAGAGAGACCCTTGATGAAAACCTGCTCCAGAGCACTCAGGACTTCAGACTGGGGTGAAGGTTCACCTTCCACCAGGACAACAACCCTAAGCACACAAACAAGACAATGCAGGAGTGGCTTTGGGACAAGCCTCAAAGTCCTTGATTGACTCAGCCAGAGCCTGGACTTGAACCCAATCTAACATCTCTGGAGAGACCTGAAAATAGCTGTGCAGCAACGCTCCCCACCCAACCTGACAGAGCTTGAGAGTATCTGCAGAGAATGGGAGAAACTCCCCAAATACAGGTGTGCCAATCTTGCAACGTCATACCCAAGAAGACTCGAGGCTGTATTAGCTGCCAAAGGTGCTTCAACAAAGTACTGAGTAAATGGCCTGAATACCTATAAATGTGACATTTCAGTTTTACATTTTCTATGAATTTGCTAATATAATAAAACCTGTTTTTGCTTTGTTATTATTGGGTATTGCGATGTCATTATGAGGTAGTGTGTGTAGATCGATGAGGGGAAAAAACTAACAATGTAATGAATTTTAGAATAAGGCTGTAATGTAACAAAATGGAGAAAAAGTCAAGTGGTCTGAATACTTCCTGAATGCACTGTAGATGTATTTTCCTTTTTAGCCGCTGATAGTCTTTTCTTATAACATGCTCGTTGTTTGTGTTTTTTATAATGTAATTTGTAATTTGTTCCCCCAACACCGCTCTCTGTCACGATCGTTATAATGGGTGAACCAAAGCGCAGTGTAGTGAAACTCACAGCAAAACAAAACAATAATCTCAAACTAACCGTGAAGCTAACAATAGTGCTAACAGGCAACTATCCATATTCAAAATCCCACAAAACACATAGGGGAAATGGCTGCCTAAATATGATCCCCAATCAGAGACAACGATAAACAGCTGCCTCTGATTGGGAACCATACCAGGCCAACATAGAAATATAAATCACCTAGATGACCCACCCTAGTCACACCCCGACCTAACCAACATAGAGAATAAAAAGCTCTCTATGGTCAAGGTGTGACAGTACAGTTCGGATGCTCCGAACCGTGGATCGTCACCGGGGGCTCTGGACCATGGGTCGTCGCCGGAGGATCCGGACCCTGGATCGTCGCCAGAGGCACCGGACCGGGATCCCCCGCTGGAGGCTCTGGACCGCAGACTGTCGCTGGATGATCTGGACCCCTGACCGTCGCTGGAGGCTCTGGACCGCAGACCGTCGCTGGAGGATCTGGACCCCTGACCGTCGCTGGAGGCTCTGGACCGCAGACCGTCGCTGGAGGATCTGGACCCCTGACCGTCGCTGGAGGCTCTGGACCGCAGACCGTCGCTGGAGGATCTGGACCCCTGACCGTCGCTGGAGGCTCTGGACCGCAGAACGTCGCTGGAGGCTCTGGGCCGCAGACCGTCGCTGGTGGCTCTGGACCCCTGACCGTCGCTGAAGGCTCATGACCGCCGACCGTCTTAGGAGGTTCCGGACCATGGACCGTCTCAGGAGGTTCCGGACTGTGAAACGTCGCTCTGGACTGGGAACTGTCGCAGGAAGCTTGGTGCGTGGGAGTTACAGAATGCACCGGGCTGTGAGAGACAGTGCGTATCACCGCAAAACTTGGTGCCTTACCGGTCACACGCTGCCCACGGTGAGTACGGGGAGTTGGCTCTGGCTCCCTCCCCTCAACTTACGCTGCCCACTCCTCGCTCAATCTGTCCCAATATTCCTCCTGACTCACCCCTCATCGTCGCCGACCACTCCGTGTGCCCCCCCCCCAAATGGACCTCCATTCCTCCACCCCTCCAGGGCTTCAGCACTGCTCCTCTCCCCAGGCCAGGGTGAGTCTGGATGGCCCTTGGGGAGACACACAGACTCCCTGGCTGGCCCTCAGCTGTGGACCTAACCATAGGGGTCAGAGAGTAGGACAATGGATGGATGCTCGTTTTGTCATTTTTACCCAACCGGTCAGCCCTCCTTCCCATTCCATCTGACCTGGACCTCGTCTTCACCCTCCTCCTCGCTCTCTGTCCTCTCCTATATTCTCCCTCCCAGTCTCTCTCCTATATTCTTCCTCCCAGTCTCTCGCTCTCTCCTATATTCTCCCTCCCAGTCTCTCTCTCTCCTATATTTTCCCTCCCAGTCTCTCTCTCCTATATTCTCCCTCCCAGTCTTCCTCTCTCCTATATTCTCCCTCCCAGTCTCTCTCTCCCTCTCCTATATTCTCCCTCCCAGTCTCTCTCCCTCTCCTATATTCTCCCTCCCAGTCTCACTCTCTCCTATATTCTCCCTCCCAGTCTTCCTCTCTCCTATATTCTCCCTCCCAGTCTTCCTCTCTCCTATATTCTCCCTCCCAGTCTTCCTCTCTCCTATATTCTCCCTCCCAGTCTTCCTCTCTCCTATATTCTCCCTCCCAGTCTTCCTCTCTCCTATATTCTCCCTCCCAGTCTTCCTCTCTCCTATATTCTCCCTCCCAGTCTTCCTCTCTCCTATATTCTCCCTCCCAGTCTTCCTCTCTCCTATATTCTCCCTCCCAGTCTTCCTCTCTCCTATATCCTATCCATTTATCTTCTTCCCCAGTCTCTCCCCCATCTCTCCTTCTTGCCCCCCCATCTCTCCTTCTTGCCCCCTCCCCCCCATCTCTCCTTCTTGCCCCCCCCCCCCCCCTCTGCTGGCTCCATTTCCACTGTGGTTACCTCGCTTAACCTCTTCAAGCCTGTTTCAAATCGCCTTCTAAAATCATTGGCCTGCGGTGTGCTGTGTGTGTGTGCACTTTGTGTGTGCGTGTGTGATGTGTGTACTCGTGTGTGTGTGTGTGTGTTTGCTAAAACATTGACATTTTTGGGGGCAACAGGACAGGCTCTTTTGAGGATGTAGTGTGGCGATGCATAATGAGCCCGTTTGGGGGTGAGAAGTTGGACTTTGCCTTTGTTTTGGTTGGTTTGTATGTCAATTAGAGTGTGCAGGGTGAATACTTGGTCTGTCGTATGGTAATTTGGTAAAAAGCCAATTTGACATTTGCTCAGTACATTGGTTTCACTGAGTAAATGTATGAGTCTGCTGTTAATGATAACGCAGAGGATTTTCCCAAGGTTGCTGTTGACGTATATCCCCCTGTAGTTATTGGGGTAAAAATTGCCTCCACTTTTGTGGATTGGGGTCCTTGGTTCCAAATATTGGGGAAGATGTAAGTAGCCTATTGGAATTTGTGGTCTGTATATATTAGAATGTCACTTAGAATACCATCAACACCACAGGCCTTTTTGGGTTGGAGGGTTTGTATTTTGTCCTGTAGTTCATTCAAGTCTCTCTCCAGTCGCTCGCTCGCTCTCTCCAGTCGCTTGCTCTCTCTCTCTCTCTCTCTCTCTCTCTCTCACTAGTCTCTTTGTCTTTGTGTTGTGTTTGCTTTGGGGCTGGTTTAGTGGAGGCTCAGTCTCCCTGTGCAATGTTGTGTCTGCCTCTTAGTTAGGCCTCTCTTCTCCCAACGTCTGGCTACTGCACTGCAAGATGTGTGTCGGTATATGTGTACCACATGGAGTAGGGAGAGAGATCCTCTTTCTTTCACCCTGGTCCAAAAAACAATGGCCCTGGATGTGCTGTGCTCTACACAGGCTGGGCAACGCCATGTCCTCTACAGTACGTCAGAACCCTACTGCTGAGAGTCTCTCTGCAACACACTGGCATATGCTTCACTGCCATATTAATTAAGTAGGCCTGGGAGTCTCTAGCCCATGATTCCTCTATCAGCGTCAACAGGTTCATGCTCATTAGCCCTGCACTGGGTCGCTCCCTTAAAAGGATAGTGCAAGAGTCTGTCATTTAAAGGGGCACCGCAGGCCCATGTAGTTTGTGTTCAGTAGGGAATGCAGCAGATACAGTTAAGGTCAGAAGTTTACATACACCTTAGCCAAATACATTTAAACTCAGTTTTTCACAATTCCTGACATTTAATCCAAGTAAAAATTCCCTGTTTTAGGTCAGTTAGGATCACTACTTTATTTTAAGAATGTGAAATGTCCGAATAATAGTGGAGAGAATGATTTAGTTCAGCTTTAATTTCTTTCATCACATTCCCACTGGGTCAGAAGTTTACATACACTCAATTAGTATTTGGTAGCATTGCCTTTAAATTGTTTAACTTGGGTCAAACATTTCGGGTAGCCTTCTACAAGCTTCCCACAATAAGTTGGGTGAATGTTTGGCCCATTCCTCCTGACAGAGCTGGTGTAACTGAGTCAGGTTTGTAGGCCTCCTTGCGCTCACACGCTTTTTCAGTTCTGGCCACACATTTTCTATAGGATTGAGGTCAGGTCTTTGTGATGGCCACTCCAATACCTTGACTTTGTTGTCCTTAAGCCATTTTGCCACAACTTTGGAAGTATGCTTGGGATCATTGTCCATTTGGAAGACCCATTTGTTACCAAGCTTTAACTTCCTGACTGATGTCTTGAGATGTTGCTTCAATATATCCACATAATTTCCCTGCCTTCATGATGCCATCTATTTTGTGAAGTGCACCAGTCCCTCCTGCAGCAAAGCAAACCCACAACATGATGCTGCCACCCCGGTGCTTCACGTTTGGGATGGTGTTCTTCGGCTTGCAAGCCTCCCCCTTTTTCCTCCAAACATAACGATGGTCATTATGGCCAAACAGCTGTTTTTTTGTTTCATCAGACCAGAGGACATTTCTCCAGAAAGTATGATCTTTGTCTCCATGTGCAGTTGCAAACCGTAGTCTGGCTTTTTATGGTGGTTGCGGAGCAGTGGCTTCTTCCCTGCTGAGCTGCCTTTCAGGTTATGTTGATATAGGACTCGTTTTACTGTGGATATAGATACTTTTGTACCTGTTTCCTCCAGCATCTTCACAAGATCCTTTGCTGTTGTTCTGGGATTGATTTGCACTTTTCACATCAAAATATGTTCATCCCTAGGAGACAGAACACGTCTCCTTCCTGAGCGGTATGACGGCTGCGTGGTCCCATGGTGTTTATACTGGCGTACTATTGTTTGTACAGATGAACATGGCACCTTCACCTTGAGAAATTGCTCCCAAGGATGAACCAGACTTGTGGAGGTCTACAATTTTTCTGAGGTCTTGGCTGATTTCTTTTGATGTACCCATGATGTCAAGAAAAGAGGCACTGAGTTTGAAGGTAGGCCTTGAAATACATCCACAGGTACACATCCAATTGACTCAAATTATGTCAATTAGCCTATCAGAAGCTTCTAAAGCCATGACATCATTTTCTGTCATTTTCCCAGCTGTTTAAAGGCACAATCAACTTAGTGTATGTAAACTTCTGACCCACTGGAATTGTGATACAGTGAATTATAAGTGAAATAATCTGTCTGTAAACAATTGTTGGAAAAATGACTTGTGTCATGCACAAAGTAGATGTCCTAACTGACTTGTCAAAACTATAGTTCGTTAACGAGACATTTGTGGAGTGGTTGAAAAACGAGTCTTAATGACTCCAACCTAAGTGTATCTGTCACGGGTGTCGTTGGAAGTGGACCAAAGCACAGTGTGGTGAGAGTACATATTCCTTTTATTTAGGGGACGCCGACAAAAACAAGAAACTCTACAACACAACCGTGAAGTTTAAGGGCTATATGCCACAAACAAAGTTAACTACCCACACTGAAGGAGGGGAAAAAAGGGCTACCTAAGTATGGTTCCAATCAGAGACAACGATAGACAGCTGTCCCTGATTGAGAACCATACCCGGCAAAAACATAGGAACAAAGAAACATAGAAAACAAAACATAGAATGCCCACCCCAAATCACACCCTGACCAAACCAAAATAGAGACATAAAAAGGCTCTCAGGTCAGGGTGTGACAGTAGCCCCCCCCCAAAGGTGCAGAGTCCGGCCGCAAAACCTGAACCTATACGGGAGGGTCTGGGTGGGTATCCATCCGCGGTGGCGGCTCTGGTGCAGGACATAGACCCCGCTCCACCTCTGGCTCATCTCACTTTGGTAGTGCCTCTGGTGTGGGGACCCTCGCCGCCGACCTCGGACTGGGGACCCTCTGTGCTGGCCCCGGACTGGGCACCCTTGCTGCGGCCCCCGGACTGGGCACCCTCGCTGTGGGCCCCAGACTGGCCCGTGGAGCAGGCACCGGATTCACCAGGCTGGGGAGACCTACTGGAGGCCCGGTCCGTGGAGGAGGCACGGGATGACCCAGGCTGGGGAGACATCCAGGAGGCCTCGTCCGTGGAGGAGGCACGGGATGACCCAGGCTGGGGAGACCTACTGGAGGCCTGGTCCGTGGAGGAGGCACAGGTCGAACCGGGCTGTGGGGGAGCACTGGGGATCTGGTGCGTAGCCTTGGCACCACTCTTCCAGGCTGAATGCCCACTCTAGCCCTGCACCTCCAGAGCACAGGCACATGTCGAACCGGGCTGTGGGGGAGCACTGGAGCTCTGGTGCTTAGCACTTACACCGCTTCTCTTGGCTGCATGCCCACTTTAGCCCGGCACGTGCGGGGAGCTGGAACAGGCCGCACTCGGTTCTCCTGGCGAACTGGGGAAACCGTGCGCAGAGCCGGCGCAGGACTCACCGGCCTGTGGAGACGTGCAGGGCTGGGGAGGCACACAGGAGGCCTGGTGCGTGGGGCTGGCACAGTCTTCACCAGACGGCTAGCACGCACCTCAGGACGAGCATGGAGAGCTGACTCAGGTGACATCAAATCCCCCGACACGCTCCGTTGGGCGGATGTCGTGCCTCATGCACCAACACAGCAGCTCTCTAATCACTCTCTCTCTCTCTTCCCAATCTTCCCATCAACTCCTTCACTGTCTCTGCTTCACTCCCTTCGCTCACCTCCAATTTCACCGCGACTGGCTCTGGTTCCATCCTCGGCTCCGCCGACCGTCCAGTGTGCCCCCACGCCAAAATGTTTTTGGGGCGGCCTCTCCAGGCCACGCTGCTTTGTCCTTTGGTGATGGGTAGTTCTGTCACGGGTGTCGTTGGAAGTGGACCAAAGCACAGCGTGGTGAGAGTACATATTCCTTTTATTTAGGGGATGCCGACAAAAACAAGAAACTCTACAACACAACCGTGAAGTTTAAGGGCTATATGCCACAAACAAAGTTAACTACCCACACTGAAGGAGGGGAAAAAGGGCTACCTAAGTATGGTTCCCAATCAGAGACAACGATAGACAGCTGTCCCTGATTGAGAACCATACCCGGCAAAAACATAGGAACAAAGAAACATAGAAAACATAACATAGAATGCCCACCCAAATCACACCCTGACCAAACCAAAATAGAGACATAAAAAGGCTCTCAGGTCAGGGTGTGACAGTATGTAAACTTCTGACTTCAACTGAATATAAAAATGAATGTTTCTTAATGGACATGTTCAAGTAGTTTCTCCCTGTTTCAGTTGGTTTTCTTCCGTTTTGTGCCTAATGTTTTGTAACATTGTACCCTAATAAACACAACCCTGAAAGCCTTATCAAACAACAGGTCTGAGTGTCCAGAGTGATAGATATAGGTTTATCTTCCACAGCGACAGACAGAGAGAGAGAGAAAAAAAGAGAGAAGGGTGAGAGAGCGATTGAAGGGTGAGAGAGTGACGGTGAAAGAGGGACAGAAGGGTGGGAGAGAGAGAGTGAGAAAGCGAGGGTGAGATAGTGAGGGTGAGAGTGTGAGAGAGTGAGGGGAGAGAGAGGGGAGAGAGAGTGAAACTGTAGAACAAACAGTGAGGGGGAGGGCCAGTAAGGGGGAAAGGCATGAGTGAATGAGAGGGAGAACGGGTGAGTGAGGGGGAGAATTGTGAGGGGGCGAGAGGAGTGAGTGAAGGAGAGGGGAGTGCCTGTCTGGTGTCAGGGGTGAAGCTCAGGATGACGCAGTTTGGCCGGATAACAAAAATATCCCATCGTAAACATCAAGGCTCACACACAGGGAACACACAAACTGAAAACACACACACACACCAGGAAGTCCACTGGACACCTTCCCAGGACCTCCACTCCTCCACCCCTCCAGGGCTACTCCTCTCCCCAGGCCAGGGTGAGTCTGGATGGCCCTTGGGGAGACACACAGCCTCCCTGGCTGGCCCTCAGCTGTGGACCTAACCATACGGGTCAGAGAGTAGGACAATGGATGGATGCTCGTTTTGTCATTTTTACCCAACCGGTCAGCCCTCCTTCCCATTCCATCTGACCTGGACCTCCTCTTCACCCTCCTCCTCCTCCTCGCTCTCTGTCTCCCTCCCGGTCTCTCTCTCCTATATTCTCCCTCCCAGTCTCTCTCTCCCCCATATTCTCCCTCTCCATTTATCTTCTTCCCTCGGTCTCTCCCCCATCTCTCCTTCTTGCCCCCCACCCCTCATCTCTCCTTCTTGCCCCTCACCCCTCATCTCTCCTTCTTGCCCCTCACCCCTCATCTCTCCTTCTTGCCCCCCACCCCTCATCTCTCCTTCTTGCCCCCCATCTCTCCTTCTTGCCCCCCACCCCTCATCTCTCCTTCTTGCCCCTCATCTCTCCTTCTTGCCCCTCACCCCTCATCTCTCCTTCTTGCCCCTCACCCCTCATCTCTCCTTCTTGCCCCTCACCCCTCATCTCTCCTTCTTGCCCCCCCCTCCTCTTCCCCCCCTCCTCCTTATTTCCTCCCCCCTCCCCCTCTGCTGGCTCTGTTTCCACTCCCCAGGCTCTGTTCCAGAATGTGGTTACCTCGCTTAACCTCTTCAAGACTTTTTCTTATCGCCTTTTAAATTATTGGCCGGCTGTGTGCTGTGTGTTTGTGTTTTGGTGTGTGTGTGTGTATGCTGCGTGTGTGTGTGTATGCTGCGTGTGTGTGTGTATGCTGCGTGTGTGTGTATGCTGTGCTGTGTGTGTATGCTGTGCTGTGTGTGTATGCTGTGCTGTGTGTGTATGCTGTGCTGTGTGTGTGTGTGTTTGGTGTGCTGTGTGTGTGTTTGGCGTGCTGTGTGTGTGTTTGGTGTGCTGTGTGTGTGTGTGTATGCTGTGTGTGTTTGGTGTGCTGTGTGTGTATGCTGTGTGTGTTTTGTGTTTGTATGCTGTGTGTGTGTGTGTGTGTGTGTGTATGCTGTGTGTGTGTGTGTATGTATGCTGCGTGTGTGTGTGTATATGCTGCGTGTGTGTGTGTGTGTATGCTGCGTGTGTGTGTATGCTGCGTGTGTGTGTATGCTGCGTGTTTGTGTGTGTGGGTGTGTTTGGTGTTTCTGTGTGTGTGCTGTGTGTGTTTGGTGTTTGTGTGTGTTTGGTGTTTGTGTGTGTGTGTGTGTGTGTGTTTGGTGTTTGTGTGTGTGTATGCTGTGTGTGTATGCTGTGTGTGTGTGTGTGTGTATGCTGTGTGTTTGTGTGTATGCTGCGTGTGTGTGTGTGTGTGTGTGTGTATGCTGCGTGCGTGTGTATGCTGCGTGTGTGTGTATGCTGCGTGTGTGTGTATGCTGCGTGTTTGTGTGTGTGTGTGTGTTTGGTGTTTGTGTGTGTTTGGTGTTTGTGTGTGTGTGTGTGTGTCTGCGCTGTGTGTGTTTGGTGTTTGTGTGTGTTTGGTGTTTGTGTGTGTGTGTGTGTGTATGCTGTGTGTGTGTGTGTTTGGTGTTTGTGTGTGGTGTGTGTGTGTTTGGTGTTTGTGTGTGGTGTGTGTGTGTGTGTGTTTGGTGTTTGTGTGTGTGTGTGTGTGTGTGTGTGTGTTTGCTAAAGCATTGATCTTTTTTTTATTTGGCAACAGGACAGGCACTTTTGAGGATGTAGTGCGGCGATGCATAATGAGCCCGTTTGGAGGTGAGAAGTCAATGCACATGTTAGCGTGGCGCAGTGATGTGAAGCACAGAGGAAGAGGGAGTAAAGCCCAACTCAGGAGTGATTCACCACAGCTTCAGACCTTCGTTGTACACCTGTTCAGTTATGAAAAGAGGAGAGGCCATCTCTGGTCGTGACTCTTGGTCTCTGAGATTGACTCCCTGAGAAACTCACATGCTCTGACCTGGAGCCAGGAGGACACAGTGGGAGGAGTGAGGTTGGGTGCGTGTGTCCGACCGTCCATGGCCTCAACAGCACAGAGCAGGATTTCACCCTGGTTTGGCAGCGTTGAGAGGAGAAGCAGGGCAGCGTAAAGCAGTATACAGCCTGGCACAGACCCTGGGCTCCAGAATAGAGACGAGGCAGACTGGGCCTGTAGCAGTGATAAGTGTTATTCCTGCTCTGTTAACTAGGAACTAAATCAGGTACTGGGAAGTGATTAGTATTGGGCAATATGGCCTAAAAATCAAATCTAGCTTTTCTTTTTTTGACTTATGACTGATTGACGATATACTGTACATCTAGATTTAAAACAAATGTTTTCTTACAAAAAAAGCATAGTTGTACAATTGAAATGTATCATACCTTTAAACAGTCAGCAATAACCTAATGAATTCAGGACGTGTGAAGTTATACCCAGGCTAAATATAAACCTTCCACAAACATCAGACCCACTAATAATTGTATTATTTTATCAAAATAGTTGAGCCTGCTTTTTTTAGCAATAGTCACTGATCTGTCTTTCAAGTCTGTTTATGAAAATTCCCTTTTTGTTACAAATTTAACCAGAATCCTACATAATGCACTTTCACTAATGACCAACGTCTTGCAGGCAGACATTATAGAAAATTAACACAAGTCTTAAACAATCTCTCAAGCACAAGCCCACATGCTAATGATTAGCCTGCTAATGTTTATTTTTCAAGTTTAGCCAACAAGGATCTATTTGCTAGCTAACAAGGATCTATTTGCTAGCTAACAAGGATCTATTTGCTAGCTAACAAGGATCTATTTGCTAGCTAACAAGGATCTATTTGCTAGCTAACAAGGATCTATTTCCTAGCCAACAAGCATCTATTTGCTAGCTAACAAGGATCTATTTGCTAGCTAACAAGGATCTATTTGCTAGCCAACAAGGATCTATTTGCTAGCCAACAAGGATCTATTTGCTAGCTAACAAGGATCTATTTGCTAGCCAACAAGGATCTATTTGCTAGTTAACAAGGATCTATTTCCTAGCTAACAAGGATATATTTCCTAGCTAACAAGGTAGAACAGTTGAATTGTTATGAACCCACCTTTCTGTCCGTCTCCAGCTGTTTGAACAGCAGGCTAGTCTGTCCACTTTGTTCACATGTTGAAATCAAGTGGCCTACCTTGTTTCTCAGAATGAGAACGAGTTGTTTATATATAATTGTGTTTTACGCTTATTGCAACATTTATAAAAACACATACTAGACAGCTAGTATAACAGTCTTTGGCTAAAATGCTGCTAGCGGTATCAATGCTCACTGATACTGCCGTTTTAGTATAGAGTTCTGCTCGGAGTGATATTTGAGTAGTTGAGACATAACCAAGTGTATCGTTGGAAAGGTTCTTTTCTCCTCTCACAGTAAATTAATGTCTCAAATGTGTGTTTCATATGACCCATTCTGTTGGACCAAAACCACAAATACCGAGTTGAAACCGCTTGCTGTCCGAGAGGAAGGAGGGATCTCAATTGGGCTTCAGGAAGAAGCATAGCACAATTACAGCAGCCATGAAGGTTTTAAATGACATCACTGAAGCCCTTGACAAAAAACTACAATGTCTCACTTTTTATTGATCTCTCTAAGGCTTTTGATACAGTTGATCATGCTATACTAAAGGCAGAGATTGTCGAGTGTAGGTCTTTCGGAGCATGCAGTTGCATGGTTTGCTAACTGTCTGATAGAACTCAGTGCACTCAATTTGATGGGCTTATGTCTGTTAAATTGTCTGTCTTTAATGGTGTGCCCCAAGTCTCTGTAGTTGGTCCTCTCTTATTCACTATTTATATAAATGATTTAGACAAAAATGTCCAAAATGCTCAACTTCATTTTTATGCTGATGATACTGTTATTTACTGTTGTGCCTCGTCTCTTACAAAAGCTTTCCAGAACTTGCAAACTGCTTTTTATACTGTTCAACATACTTTGTGTCAATTGAAATGTATCCTCAATACTGACCAAACTAAACTAATGGTGTTTTCTAAAGCAAGAAATAGACCTCTGAACCTTTCACCTATTACTACCTGTCAGGGCAAGGAGATTGAGGTTGTGACCTCATATAAATATCTTGGAATTTTAATTGATGACGGCCTCTCTTTTAAATTGCATATTCAACAACTTACAAAAAATTAAAGCTGAAATTGGGATTTTATTTTAGGAATAAGGCCTGTTTTTCTTTTGAAGCCAGAAGGAGGTTAGTATCAGCTACATTTATGCCTTTACTAGACTATGGGGATATTTTATATATGAATGCTTCCGCTCAGTGTTTGAGATCAATTGACACTCTTTACCACGGCACTTTGAGATGTATTATAAACTGGGGGAGGGAGGGGCTGTATGTGTGTTGGGGGAGGGGCTGTATGTGTGTTGGGGGAGGGGCTGTATGTGTGTTGGGGGAGGGGCTGTATGTGTGTTGGGGGAGGGGCTGTATGTGTGTTGGGGGAGGGGCTGTATGTGTGTTGGGGGAGGGGCTGTATGTGTGTTGGGGCTGTATGTGTGTTGGGGCTGTATGTGTGTTGGGGCTGTATGTGTGTTGGGGCTGTATGTGTGTTGGGGGAGGGGCTGTATGTGTGTTGGGGGAGGGGCTGTATGTGTGCTGGGGGAGGGGCTGTATGTGTGTTGGGGGAGGGGCTGTATGTGTGTTGGGGGAGGGGCTGTATGTGTGTTGGGGGAGGGGCTGTATGTGTGTTGGGGGAGGGGCTGTATGTGTGTTGGGGGAGGGGCTGTATGTGTGTAAATGGGTAGATTCACAGTCACAGCAGGAAGAGTTACGAGACCAAAAAGACAACATGAGAACAAACGTACAAACGCTCGTAAAAAAAAAAATAGAAAACAATTAAAAAGAAACTAAATGTGATTCTTGCGATACAGGCATTTGGAAAATTGTGCTTAAAGATCAATTAGAATGAATTAGCCCCAGAAGTGATAGAGTATTGTAATGAGAGTGTGGGAATGTGTTCAGACCAACCCATGGGGTACTGCCTAGTGACATT
Organism: Oncorhynchus mykiss; assembly: GCF_057628025.1. Taxonomy (NCBI): domain Eukaryota; kingdom Metazoa; phylum Chordata; class Actinopteri; order Salmoniformes; family Salmonidae; genus Oncorhynchus; species Oncorhynchus mykiss. Next base: position 96,922,682 of record NC_143023.1, read on the forward strand.
AAGCCATTCCATTGACATTCCAACCAACCTGAAAGTAGTTTACTGAAGTGGACACAGTGCTCTCTAGTGGTGCTCGATTATATGCCAGACAGTCATTCATTAAAAAAAAACAATTTCACTCTGCACATGGACACTCCCTACTCAGGTACCCAGCTATGAATACATGGCTGAAAAATAATTCACCACACAAGCTGAGAAAGCTTAACATGCTGACCAGACCTCGTGCGATGCAAATGAAATGTACACATGAATATGTTATTCAAATCATTTCAATCTAGAAGAAAAAGAAACGCACAGCTATTTAGGCGAGGTGCTGGCTGGCGGAGTAGAAAACTTGAAAATCAAAGAGAGCCTCACACTCTAGGAGCTCAGATACAAAAATGTAATTGCCAACGTTTCGACAGCCAAGCTGTCTTCATCAGGGTGTAATTACAAACACTGCGGGATGACTCGTTTATGTTGTGTCAAAAGACACAGGTGTCTGTAATCATGGCCAAAGAGTGGCCTAATATCATTGGTTAATTATCAAATATTAAAATGTCATACAAAGCACAGCATACAGACAACAAATGGATAGCATCAATCAGATTCATTTTAGACTACACAAGCTTACAAACAATTACAATGGCAAAGTCACAATAATCACAAGAATGGCTTCAGATCAAAGTCTACGTTGAGACCGAAGGGAGCAAGGGTCTTTAAGTTAAAGATCCAGGCAGCCTCTCGTTTTAACAATAAATTATCAAGATCACCCCCTCTCCTAGGGAGGGTGACATGTTCGATGCCAATATAACGCAGAGACGAAATCGAGTGGCCTGCCTCCAAAAAGCTGGCTGCAACTGGATAAGTCAAGTTTTTACACCTAATGGTGCTACGATGCTCTGAGATACTTACTTTTAATTCGCGCTTTGTTTTACCCACATAATTTTTACCACAAGGACAAGTTATAAGATAAATAACTGCCTTAGTGGAGCACGTAATAACACCTTTAATAGGGATCTGTTTCCCTGTTTGTGGGTGTTTGAAGGATCTACATTTATAAGTGCCATTGCATTGAGCACAGCCATTACATTTGTAATTTCCATCCAGTAGGGGCGCAAATAGACGTTGTTCAGGAATATCTTGGGGTGGTAAATCAGAGTTTACCAATTGGTCTCTGAGATTTCTGTCCCGCGAGAATACGACCAAGGGAAGGTCCGAAAACACATTACCGAGACGACCATCGGATTTTAGGATGTGCCAATGAACAATTCCCTTAATTTGTTCAGAGCACTTTGAATAGCGCGGGTAGTTAGAACACAAGAATGCGTCTTTTTGCGAGACTGACCTTTTAAAAAGGTCATGTCTCGTTTTGTTTTGAATTTTCTCAATGGCAATATTAATCTGATCATTTTTGTAGCCCCTCTCCTTGAACTTTCTCAGCCATATTTCAATAATTCAATCATTTCACCCACGTGAGCCAACAGGCGTCTGCATAGCGAGGAGGTAAACTACAACTTGGTTCTGTTTTAATCCGTGATGCGCTGCCAAGTCCCGACTCATCCATCTCCCTCATTGGTGTTTACGAGCATGCAGCCCCGTGGGTAATGGACAGAGGAACTGAGGTCCACACTCCAGTCCAGTTGGTGGTGGTAATGCACCTTAAAGTTGGTTGCCAACCACCATATAGAAAGTCCAAAGAAGAAGAAGAAGAACAACGAGGATAAATGTATCAAAGAAAACAAAGTAGGTTTCCACTTTTTATCCGTGGATTAATTGTTGGAGTAGAGAACTCAACGTGGGTCAAACTTCTACAAAGATCCAGAAAAAAAGGACCATACGCATTTCAGGTAAAATAACAATCCGATGTTTATTTCCCAGGATAAATTAACTAGCAACAGCCAGCTAAATGTCCATGAATGTTTCATGTGTGTTTCCACCTTTCCCCAAATTAATATAGCTGGTTCATAGTTAGCTTTGGTATTTTAACGCGTCTGGTAGGGATAGACAAAATCAATCAGCAAGAGAAAAAGAGAGAAAAAAAATATATATAAAAAAAATACAAGCCAAATGCCACCCTATCCTGAGTGACGCCGTGGCTCAGCGGTCTAAGACACTGCATCTCAATGCTAGAGGCTTCACTACAGACCCTGGTTTGATCCCGGGCTGTATCACAACTGGCCTTGATCGGGAGTCCCATAGGGCGGGCGCGAAATTGGCCCAGCGTCGTCTGGGATAGGGGAGGGTTTGTAAATTAAGAAATTTGTTCTACTTGCCTAGTTAAATAAAAGGTGAAATAAAAATACTATAGTGCACTAGTTTGAAACAGAGTCCTATGGATATGTAGGACATAGGGAGTCATTTGGGAAGCAGCACATGTCCCCCCAGAGGTCTTCGTGTGTTGATACAGTTCAAACTCAGAATGTCTCTCCTGTCTACCCACCCTAGGGACATTCACAAGGGTCACTGCAAGGGCACAGAGAAAACCTTCAGTGAGACGACAGACTATATTCACAAAAACAGCCCCCTAGAGTGTGAAGTGTGAAAGACGGATCCAAAACACAGCACAGAGGGATGTGAGAACATTTTCAGGATGAGGGGAATCTGGGAATCCCAAATCAACCCCTTGACCCTAATACATAAAAACCTGTGGAGACTCAGATGATTGGGTAAAGCAATTGGGTGGTAGCTCCATCTTGTCCTCTGATTCAACTTGACCTATATATATATATATATATATATGACCCGTTTCAAGAAGCAGTAGAGATACTCTGAATGATCGGCTATGAAAAGCCAACTGACATTTACTCCTGAGTTGCTGAAATGTTGCACCCTCGACAACCACTGTGATTATTATTGGACCATGCTGGTCATCTATGAACATTTGAACGTCTTGGTTATGTTCTGTTATAATCTCCACCCGGCACAGCCAGAAGAGGACTGGCCACCCCTCATAGCCTGGTTCCTCTCTTGGTTTCTTCCTAGGTTTTGGCCTTTCTAGGGAGTTTTTCCTAGCCACCGTGCTTCTACACCTGCATTGCTTGCTGTTTGGGGTTTTAGGCTGGGTTTCTGTACAGCACTTTGAGATATCAGCTGATGTAAGAAGGGCTTTATAAATACATTTGATTGAAATTTGATTGATACTACTACTACTACTACTACTACTACTACTACTACTACTACTACTACTACTACTACTACTACTACTACTACTACTGACACTACTACTACTACTGATACTACTACTGACACTACTACTACTACTACTGACACTACTACTACTACTACTGATACTACTACTACTACTACTGATACTACTACTACTACTGACACTACTACTACTACTGACACTACTACTACTACTGATACTGCTACTGACACTACTACTACTACTACTACTGACACTACTACTACTGATACTACTACTGACACTACTACTACTACTACTGATACTACTACTACTGATACTACTACTGACACTACTACTACTACTACTGATACCACTACTACTACTGATACTACTACTACTACTGATACTACTACTACTACTACTGATACTACTACTACTAATGATACTACTACTACTACTACTGATACTACTACTACTACTGATACTACTACTACTACTACTACTGATACTACTACTACTACTACTACTGACACTACTACTACTACTGATACTACTACTGATACTACTACTACTACTGATACTACTAGTATCAGTTGTGATGGACGACTACTACAAGTTGATCAACTTTCAAAGCAGACTTTCCCTTTGTTCCTGAACTGCAGTGTATGATGTACTGTTTTGAATCGCTGAGTCTCTCTCCAATGGAAAAATCACTATTTCAAATGTTGCTACATTGGACTGAATCCAGGTGGTGACTCACATATTGCTAACACCTATCCAATCCTCTTAGATCTCCAAGGTACCAAGGGGCTAGGGCTCGATTTGGGATTCAGAGATCCACTAGTCCCTTGTGGATTGTTGTAGCAGGACCAAGTGTTTTTTAAAGTGGTTGACTAACCGTGCTATGAAACACCACACAGTGTCCGTTGCCGGTGCTCTCCGTGTGTGTAATAGCCAGGTTGAGGCAGATGGCCCGGTGTCTGATGGCATCCATGGTCTGGGTGTCAAAGAAATCATGAGGTCTCGCTGGTGGAAGAGGAGACACTGGTATGAGAGCAGAGAGAGTCTGGGATGAGAGGTGAGGAGGTACAGTGAGACAGCAGTGAGACGGCAGCGAGACAGCAGCGAGGCAGCAGCGAGGCAGCAGCGAGGCAGCAGCGAGGCGGCAGCGAGGCGGCAGCGAGGCGGCAGCGAGGCGGCAGCGAGGCGGCAGCGAGGCGGCAGCGAGGCGGCAGCGAGACGGCAGCGAGACGGCAGCGAGACGGCAGCGAGGCAGCAGCGAGGCAGCAGCGAGACAGCAGCGAGACGGCAGCGAGGCGGCAGAGAGACGGCAGCGAGACGGCAGCGAGACGGCAGCGAGACGGCAGCGAGACGGCAGCGAGACGGCAGCGAGACGGCTGCGAGACGGTAGTGAGACGGCAGCGAGACAGCAGCGAGACAGCAGCGAGACCAGACCAGCACCAGCACCACTGTCTCCTGGTGAAGATCATCAGTATGACAACATAGTGAAATGACACAGCTTTTTAAAAAGGTTCATTGTTGCTACATTAGTACTACCTTTGTACTACATTAAACAGGGCTGAGTAGGTTCCTTTTTAACTGCAAATGTGTACATTAACTATGAGCAGAACATATTATTCAATAGAACGGGGTTAGAGTTGAAAGAATGTGTTGCCTGGTTGGCTGAAAATCAATCAAGGGTATTTTCCATGTCAAAATATATTTAGAAAAGAGCTGTCTGTCCTACTCTCACACTTCTCCTGACAAAGAGCCAGACAACATCCTGACTTCCTCCCAAGTGCTGTCACACTTCTCCTGACAAAGAGCCAGACAACATCCTGACTTCCTCCCGAGTGCTGTCACAAGTGAGAAGTAATATTTTGAGGGTTGGAACCAAAATTATTTTCCAATCTTTCCATTCTGAACAGAAATCCCTATTTTTTTTTTGTTCCGTTCCAGTGTTACGACATAAAGTTCTGAATCCCCCAAAAACTACTACTAAATGGTTCATATAGTTCCTTTTCATTCACGTTTGAACCCTTGAAATCAACAGGTTTTTTTTTACATTGAGTTTATTAATTTACTCCACCATTAACGCGGCTAGAGCAGCTTGCTATGGAACAGGTAAGGTAGTTGTTTGCATGTTTGATTGTTCATATAAGTGCAGGCGCGAAACGCGACAGAAATTTCACAGGTGGGTAGAGAGAGTGGTGGATATGGAGGGAGCTTGGCTTGAAACATCAATACATGACACGAGTTGGAATGTGTTTAGGCTCTTACTAGCATCATGACTTCACTGAATTACAGAATTATATACTAGATATTAAGAATGTATAAATGTTTATTTTCCTGGAAAACTAGAGATCACTTTTGTTCCCGGTTCTGGTTCTGTTCCTAAAAAATGTCAAACTTCTCCGGGTTTTCAGTTCTGTTCCCTGTGTGTATGTGTGTGTTCAAGGCCGCGAGGGAGATACCGGAACGTGTATGCTAGGTGAGGTGAAAAACCCCGGGTGACAGTTTTCAGTTGTGAAACGGTGAGCACTTCACATCCCCCAAGGAACTTCCATTTTATTTAACCTTTCTTTAACTAGGAATGTCAGTTAAGAACACATTTCTATTTTACAATGACAGCCCACCCCGGCCAAACACTCCCCTAACCCGGACGACGCTGGGCCAATTGCGCATGGCCCTACGGGACTCCCGATCAAGGCCGGGTTGTGATACAGCCCGGGAACAAACCAGGGTCTGTAGTGACTCCTCTAGCACTGCGATGCAGTGACTTAGACTGCTGCATCACTCGGGAGCCTTAAAACGAACTGGGTTTCTGTGAGTGTGTGGTCCAATTCTAATCTATCTTTACAGATGACCAAAGGCATTGAGGCTAAAGCATTGTGTAGAGTGTTTGACTGCAACTGGATCCTGGACTTCCCGATGGGCCGCCCCCAGATGGTGAGGGTAGGCAACAACACACCTGCCACACTTACCATCAACACAGGGAGGCCCCCAGGGGTGTGTGCTACGTCCCCTCCTATACTCCATGTTCACAAAATGGCCGACCTGCGACTCAAAAACGATTATCAAGTTTGCTGACGACAGGAGGGTGGTAGGCCTGATCACAAACAACAATGAGGCAGCGTGGTGTCAGGACAACAACTTCTCCCTCAACGTCAGCAAGACAAAGGAGCTGATCGTGGACTACAGGAAACGGAGGGCCGAGCAAGCTCACATCCACATCAATGGAGCTGTAGTGGAGTGGGTCCAGAGCTTCAAGTTCCTCGTGTCCACATCACTAAGGAACTGTAATGGTCCAAACACACCAACACAGTCGTGAAGAGGGCACGACAATGCCTATTCCCCCTCAGGAGACTGAAAAGATTTGGCATGGATCCTCAGGTCCTCAAAAAGTTCTACAACTGCACCATCAAGAGCAGGTTGCATCACCGCCTGGTATGGCAACTGCTCGGCCTCCAACCGCAAGGCACTACAGAGTGTACTGCGTACGGCCCAGTACATCACCGGGGTCAAGCTTCCTGCCATCCAGGACCTCTATATCAGGTGGTGTCAGAGGAAGCCCCCCCAAAAATTGTCAAAGACTCCAGCCACCCCAGTCATAGACTGTTTTCTCTGCTATCGCAAAGCAAGCGGTACCGGAGCGCCAAGTCTAGGTTCAAAAGGCTCCTTAACAGCTTTTACCCCCAAGCCATAAGACTACTGAACAATTAATAAAATGTCCACCCAGAATATTTACATTGACCCCCCCACTTTGTTTGTACACTGTTGCTACTTGCTGTTTATTATCTATGCATTGTCACTTTACCCCTACCGACGTGTACAAATTACCTCGACTAACCAGTATCCCCACACATTGACTCGGTACCGGTACCCCCTGTATATAGCCTCGTTATTGTTATTTTATTTCAGCAATTTAGTTTACTTAGTAAATATTTTTCTAAACTCTATTTCTTGAACAGCATTGTTGGTTAAGGGCTTGTAAGTAAGCATTTCATGGTAAGGTTGCATTCAGCGCATTTGACAAATACAATTTGATTTGATTATATACCCCTTAGAAATAGACTAATTGCCCTCTAGTGGCGCAAGTATGAACTGCCAAAATTGCGTAGTCAAAGAGGAGAATAATAATAATAATAATTTCACACAAAATGTTATATACAGGATTAGATTACTACAGCATTAGGAAAGTATTCAGGCCCCTTGACTTTTTCCACATTTTGTTACATTACAGCCTTATTCTAAGATGGATTAAATGTTTTTTTTCCCCCTCATCAATCTACACACAATACCCCATAATGACAAAAAAAAATTTTTATTAAAAATTCATAAGGGCACTTCTTGCACATCTGAGCTATCTTTTTTTGCAGGTGCATGTTAACAGTTGAATAAAATGAAGAAAAATAGAAACACGCAAACATATTAATAAAAAAACAACAATCTGATGGTCACTCTGACAGAGCTCCAAATCAAATCAAATTTATTAATATAGCCCTTCGTACATCAGCTGATATCTCAAAGTGCTGTACAGAAACCCAGCCTAAAACCCCAAACAGCAAGCAATGCAGGTGTAGAAGCACGGTGGCTAGGAAAAACTCCCTAGAAAGGCCAAAACCTAGGAAGAAACCTAGAGAGGAACCAGGCTACGTGGGGTGGCCAGTCCTCTTCTGGCTGTGCCGGGTGGAGATTATAACAGAACATGGCCAAGATGTTCAAATGAATGCCAAGCGTCACGGGGAAACCTGGTACTATCCCTACAGTGGTGGTGGTGGCAGAATCATGCTGTAGGGATGTTTTTTCAGTGGCTGGGAGACTAGTCAGGATCGAGGGAACTATGAACGGCGCAAAGTACTAAGAGATTCTTGATGAAAACCTGCTTCAGAGCGCTCAGGACCTCAGACTGGGGTGAAGGTTCACCTTCCAACAGGACAACGGCCCTAAGCACACAGCCAACATGCTGACCAGACCGGAGACGTCGCGTGCAAGAGCGTCGCAAAATAAATTTCGAAATCCATGTTATTCAATTATTTCACCCACACTGCTCGCGAGCGTCAACGAGCATATGCGTTGCTAAGGGCTAAAATAGAAGTCATTACTATTTCTGACGCAGATCGCGCTGAAAGTCCTGCCTCTCCCATCTCCTCATTGGTTTATAGAAGCAGATACCCACGTGCCATCTCCTCATTGGTTATACCCACGTGGGTGACTGAAAGACAAACTTTGTTGCCGGTTGTCGTGGTAATACTATGAAAGTTTAGATGCGATCACCATATTAGTTCAAAGAAGAAAAAGCCTGGAAGGAGGAGAGATGACTAGAAACGATTCGGTTGGCCGTTTTATGTGTGGATTAATTGTCGGAGTAGAGGTCCTTGTGCATTTCAGGTAAAATAACAACTCAATGTTTATATCCCAGGACAAATTAGCTAGCAAGAACAAGCTAACTAGCTAAATTGACATACATGTTTAATGATTTTTCGACCTGTCCCCAAATGAATGTAATTGGTTCAGTGTTTGTTTTGATATTTTAACCTGCGTGTTGTGATCGCTCAGCAAAAGCTGAGGTCATGAAGGAAATTTTAGAAGCCTGTCTTTAATAAGCGCCTGTTGTGTTTAGTGATTTAAGAAAATAAACAGCCAGGCTATTCATTTGAAATGTTACTGTCGTTACTTCAATTACCTCCTACCCTTGCACTTCGACTCGGTACTTCCTGTAAATAGACATGTTATTTTAACTTGTTATTGTTATTGACTGTGTATTTATTCCTTGTTTCATTGTTTCTATTTCGTATCTTTATCTCTGCATTGTTGAACAAATACCTGTTAGTATTTCACTGTTAGTCTACACCTGTTGTTTATGAAGCGTGTGACAAATAAAATTAGATTTTTCACACACACACACAGCACTGTAGTAGGTACGTACGTAGCGAGCGCCTGCGTTTGTTCATCTGCGTTCGTTTCTTCCTCTTAGTAAGCCCAGCTTTAGAGGGAGACTCTTCCTTGAGTCTAGACTGACTGGACCGCTTAGAGGAGCAGACTGAAGTGGGTGGGAACGTGGCGCGCTAGCCCCCCCTACGATGCAAAGCTGGCATTGCAGCCCCCCACCACACACTACGAGAGAGATATTGTATATTATCTACCTCACTTGCTTTGGCAACAGAGGTCAGTGATAAGCAGGTCACCATTCAGAAAACCGCCGAAACCTGCTAACAATACTAAAATTGTGGGTTCAATTACCGCAGGGATTCCATCCATGTGTGTCAGCATGTGTCTCTGGAGCCAGCTTGGACTGGTGGACGGAGTGTTGTACACCTTACAGCCCTTCCACAGACACACAAACACCTGGTGTGTGGGGGGGGGGGGGGGGGGGCAGAGTTGTAGATGGGGGGAGAGAGAGAGAGATGGGGGGAGAGGGAGTTAGTGATGGGGGAGAGAGAGAGAGATGGGGGGAGAGAGTTGGAGATGGGGGAGAGAGTTGGAGATGGGGGAGAGAGTTGGAGATGGGGGAGAGAGTTGGAGATGGGGGAGAGAGTTGGAGATGGGGGAGAGAGTTAGAAATGGGGGGGAGAGAGAGAGTTGGGGATGGGGGAGAGAGAGTTTATTTCTCCCTAACCCTACCACCTCTCCCCTACTTAGAGTAAACTAATGGACAACAACCCCCATCTATCTCCAAAAACCATCCAGTTTTGATTTACAGTGGCAAGAAAAAGTATATGTGAACCCTTTGGAAATACCTGGATTTCTGCATAAATTGGTCATCAAATTTGATCTGATTATAAAGAAGCCTGGGTCATGTTCATCAGGGCCAAAAGTAGCAAACCAGTTTAAAACGATGGTTTAAGTCCAGCTAGTGCCTTCCTGTTTTACTCAGTTTCAAAAGGTTTTCTCCCAAATGAACACAACCCTATTTTGTCCTGGTTCCTGATACTACCCACCCCTCCTCTCTGTCCGTCGACGTGCAGGCCCCTGATGTGTTCAGACAGGTCTGGGCTGCAGGTGAAACAGAGGCCACGTTGGTCCCAGCAGCAGCTGTTCCCCACTGCCTGGCCCTTGGTACTGGAGTGGCACTGCCCTGCCCATTCATCATGGCAGGGGTGGAGCGTCCGCTGGATACCGTGCTCTCCATGTCCATCAGGGTACTGCTGATACTGAGACAGAGACAGAGACTCAGAGAGGCAGACACAGAGAGAGACAGACACAGAGAGAGACAGACACAGAGAGACAGAGAGACACAGAGAGAGAGACACAGAGAGACTGAGAGAGACACAGAGAGAGAGAGGGAGAGAGAGAGACAGAGACACCGAGAGAGAGACACAGAGAGAGAGAGACACACAAAGAGAGAGACACAGAGAGAGAGAGAGACAGAGAGAGAGACAGAGAGAGAGAGACAGACACAGAGAGACAGACACAGAGAGACAGACACAGAGAGACAGACACAGAGAGACAGACACAGAGAGAGACACAGAGAGAGACACAGAGAGAGACACAGAGAGAGACACAGAGAGACAGAGACACAGAGAGACAGAGACACAGAGAGAGAGAGACACAGAGAGAGAGAGACACAGAGAGACAGACACAGAGAGACAGACACAGAGAGAGAGAGACACAGAGAGAGAGAGACACAGAGAGAGAGAGACACAGAGAGAGAGAGACACAGAGAGAGAGAGACACAGAGAGAGAGAGTGACACAGAGAGAGAGCGATGCACACAGTCATCATTCTGATGTAAAGCGACTAGGGAAATACACCATAACACATCTCAATGTGAGTCTATCAGACAACCATCTAGTGAACAAGGTCTTTATTCTGACAAGCTAAACATGCCAGACGATGAGGAACAGGTGCAGCTGTGAATTTAGTCTGCATTTACACAGGCAGCCCCATTCTGATATTGTATCCACTAATGGGTATTTTGACCAATCACGTAAGATCTTTTCACATCAGATATTTTTCAAAGCTGATCTGATTGGTCCAAAGAATTGTGCTGCCTGTCTAAAGCAACCTATGTAAAGTCTGGAAGCCCGACTGTACTTGAACAGACTGCCTGTGTGTCACCTGTCGTTGCTGCTGCTGATTGGCCCCTCATACCATTTCAGGGGGTTTTAAGATACACATTCGAGCACTTGATTCAAATGCAACGGTCAAGCAAAACAGACTTCCAGGCTGAACGAACAGAACAGAGGCACAGTTGATATTTACAAGATGAAAGTGCACATATTTGTTTCAATCAAAACGACTAAAAGCTAAATGAAGTATGCATTACCGGTTTATGAAGACCTGCAGATACACCCGAGTGTACAAAACATTAGGAACACCTTCCCAATATTTAGTTGCCCTCAGAACAGCCTCAAGTCGTCGGGTCATGGACTCTACAAGGTGTCGAAAGCATAACACCGGGTTGTCTCCATCGCTTCCCACGGTTCTGTCAAGTTGGCTGGTTGCAGATCTCTACTCTGAATAGCTTGTTCCGTCTCATCCCACAGATCTGGTGTCTGGCCACTGCAGTAAGCTGAAGTCACTATCATGTTTGTGGAACCATTCCTGGACAATATAGTATATAGATAAAATCTTTGTAGTCTCAAATAAATAATGAAACATGTTCAATTTGGTTTAAATAATGCAAAAACAAAGTGTTGGTGAAGAAAGTAAAAGTGCCATATGTGCCATGTAAGAAAGCTAACGTTTCAGTTCCTTGCAAAGAACATGAGAACATATGAAAGCTGGTGTTTCCTTTTAACATGAGTCTTCAATATTCCCAGTTAAGAAATTTTAGGTTGTAGTTATAGGAATTATGACGCGTCCACTATTTCTCTCTATACCATTTGTATTTCATATACATTTGACTATTGGATGTTCTAATAGGTACTTTAGTATTGCCAGTCTAATCTCGGGAGTTGTTTGGCTTGAAGTCATAAACAGCGCTGTGCTTCAAGCATTGCTAAGAGCTGCTGGCAAAACGCAGTAAAGTGCTGTTTGAATGAATGCTTACGAGCCTGCTGCTGCCTACCACCACTTAGTCAGACTGCTCTATCAAATATCAAATCATAGACTTAATTATAATAAACACACAGAAATACGAGCCTTGGGTTTTTAATATGGTCAAATCCAGAAACTATCATTTCGAAAACAAAACGTTTATTCTTTCAGTGAAATACGGATCCGTTCTGAATTTTAATCAAACGGGTGGCATCCCTAAGTCTAAATATTGCTGTTACATTGCACAACCTTCAATGTTATGTCATAATTATGTACAATTCTGGCAAATTAATTACGGTCTTTGTTAGGAAGAAACACAGTTCTCAACGAGCCAGGGGACCCAAACTGCTGCATATACCCTGACTCTGCTTGCACTGAACGCAAGAGAAGTGACACAATTTCCCTAGTTAATATTGCCTGCTAACATGTACTTTTTGTAACTAAATATGCAGGTTTAAAAATATATACTTCTGTGTATTGATTTTAAGAAAGACATTAATGTTTATGGTTAGGTAATCGCTAATGCGCTTGTTAAATCCCCCGTTTGGCGAAGTTGAAGTAGGCTGTGATTCGATGATAAATTAACAGGCACCACATTGATTATATGCAACGCAGGACAAACTAGTTAACCTAGTAATATCATCAACCATGTGTAGTTAACTAGTGATTATGTGAAGATTGATTGTTTTTTATAAGACAATGCTAGCTAGCAACTTACCTTGTCTCCTTTTGACGCTGCACTCACATAACAGGTGGTCAGCCTGCCACGCAGTCTCCTCGTGGAGTAACAGGTAGTCAGCCTGCCACGCAGTCTCCTCGTGGAGTAACAGGTAGTCAGCCTGCCACGCAGTCCCCTCGTGGAGTAACAGGTGGTCAGCCTGCCACTCAGTCTCCTCGTGGAGTAACAGGTGGTCAGCCTGCCACGCAGTCTCCTCGTGGAGTAACAGGTAGTCAGCCTGCCACGCAGTCTCCTCGTGGAGTAACAGGTGGTCAGCCTGCCACGCAGTCTCCTCGTGGAGTAACAGGTGGTCAGCCTGCCACACAGTCTCCTCGTGGAGTAACAGGTAGTCAGCCTGCCACTCAGTCTCCTCGTGGAGTAACAGGTAGTCAGCCTGCCACGCAGTCTCCTCGTGGAGTAACAGGTAGTCAGCCTGCCACGCAGTCTCCTCGTGGAGTAACAGGTAGTCAGCCTGCCACGCAGTCTCCTCGTGGAGTAACAGGTGGTCAGCCTGCCACGCAGTCTCCTCGTGGAGTAACAGGTGGTCAGCCTGCCACGCAGTCTCCTCGTGGAGTAACAGGTGGTCAGCCTGTCACTCAGTCTCCTCGTGGATTACAAAGTACTCGGCCATAATCGATGTCCAAAAAGGCAGATTACCGATTGTTATAAAAACTTGAAATCGGCTCTAATTAATTGGCCATTCCGATGAATCGGTCGACCTCTAGTGTCTACGGTGTCAAGGTACGACGAATTGTAAATTCTTCTATGGGTCTTTGGGCACCAATGTTGTACTGGACTGTCAGTTGACTAACTGTAGCCCGTCATGTCAGCCTCCTTTGTCCTCTTTCATCAATGACCTGTTTTCAACCACTGGTCATTTGGATGGTGGACCATTCTTGATAAACACCCTTGGGAAACTGTTGACATTGACCAACCCAGCAGTGTTGCAGTTGTTGACTCACTCAAACTGGTGCGTCTGGCATCTACTACCGTACTCCGGTTCAAAGGCACTTAAATCTTTTTCTTGACCATTCACCCTCTGAACGGAACACATACACAATCCATGTCTCGATTGTCTCAAGGCTTAAAAATCCTTATTCAACCTGTCTCAATAAGGGATAGTAGCTTTCACCTGGTCAGTCTATGTCGTGGAAAGAGCAAGTGTTACTAATGTTTTGTAGCCAACACTTTGCATACGCTTCACAAATCATTAACACATTCCCTTCAGGATATGATTGTGGCGCAGCAGCGGGAAGGAGGGCACCACATCTGCATGGCAACAACATAGCTGAGCTGATGAAAGCACCAGCAACTAGTTATTGGAAAAATTGTAGCCTCAACTGCAGATAGTCAGCATTCCTGTGAGCTTATTTGTTTGAGAGCCTGGGGGAAATAAAACAAATTAACACCGTGTTCCAAACATTTATCTTGAAATTGTATAGTTTACCAAGTACCAACCTGTCCTCTGAATCCATCGGCTGAGTGGCTCTCCGTCCGATGATGACATCTCTACGCTGGCCTCGTCTCCCACCACCAGCTCCTCGCGGTCCCCACCTCTGGTGCTTGTTTTCTCCTGCCCGGGCTCCGGAGCATCGTCACGGACTTTGCTTTTTCCCACACAGTCACTCACTGTGACGGGCGACTTGCTCTCCTCTCGCTGTTCTTCTGGTTTACTTTTCTTCGCCGTATCTTTAACTGTCACGCTATTCTCACCACCGTCCACTAGGCTACTCTGTTTCTCAGGGTCCGTGCAATCCTCATCTGTTTTAGCAAGTTTGCATCCCATCGTCTTTTCTTCATCATCATCATTATCTGCGACCCCTGTTGCTGCTGCGACCGTTGTCGCCGCGGTCACCGCTTCCGCAGCCTCCTCATCTGCCTCTGAAGCAGGTTTCCCGTCCCCTTCTTCTCCGTCTTGCCCGCATTCCGCGATCCTTACTTCCATGTTCAGCAGTGCGTCTACGCTGCTAACACCCGGTTCATCTGAAATGGTGTCCGGTTGCTTTTCCTCCTTGGTCTTTTCTGTAAGCGTTTCACTGTTTTCCTCGCTCAATGCGGGAGCTTGCATTTCAGAAGAAGCGGTAGTTATTTTTACTGAAAACCAATGACTATTTTCACCACGCGTGTCCTGCGCGGCGTCATTTCCCACAACTGGAGCGGTGTACACGTCGGACAGAAGCGTTGCGGGGCGGGGAAAATAGTAACAACGTAATTTCACTCACTGAAGCGTTACACATGTTGGAGAAATCACGGGTTTGCAAACCACTATATATTTTTGTTCACCTTTATTTAACTAGGAAAATCAGTTTCAGAACAAATTCTTATTTACAATGACAGCCTAACCCGGTCAAACCCGGACAACGATGGGTCAATTGTGCGCCGCACTATGGGACTCCCGATCACGGCCGGTTGTGATACAGCCCGAGATCGTAACCCGAGTCTGTAGTAACGCCTCGAGCACCGCGATGCAACTCATTAGACCGCTGCGTCACTCAGAATCCTAAAATAATCTCGTTTTAAATAAATCAAATCTAAACTGGATTAGAGCCAATGGGGTGATCCCCGATGAATCCACATGGCCTGTTGAAAAATTTATATTTGATAGATCAGTGTTTTACTCTGTGACCACACGGCAGTGCTACTGCTTTAGTTTTGAACAGGGATTTCATTTGGACCTCTGACGTTATCATTCTACAGATATCAACTACACAATACCGACATTTGTCTCATGGAAATCTATTCCTTTTGCGATTACGTTTACGACCTATAATAATCTCTATAATGCATATCATAAAATCCCAGAACCTAGTACCCGTTCAAAAAAATACATAATCTTACCCAGATCATCAGAGTTGCTGAGAGATTCATCCAGATGTTTGTGGAGCATTCTCGATCGCCAGTGTGCTGGAATTATTTTATTTTTATGAACACTGTCGATTTTTTTCTTTCTCAATAAACCTGGAAAAACACAATAGGTGTGCAAACTGAATATAACTCTATGAAAAGCACTTAGGCAGGATATATTCAATCCACAACTTTATTAACAGCAACATTTAGGGGCCAATATAAAGTATTTTGGGATGGGGAAATATTATGCTCATTGTCAATAAAAACATATTTGCTAGTTTCTAATTTGGAGCAGCATCCAGTCCACTCTTTTACAATCACCACACCCCACACATCAATGTGTAAGAACAATAACATTTATTTAACATCATATAAAACAAATGGGATATAAATATTGTAATATCATCAACTCTAAATATAATGTAGTAGTAGTAGCCTGTTATGGATGTATATCCTACACCCTCCAATCCTCTTCTCTCTGTACTGCGTACTACAGTAGAGTGGTACAGTATATACACAAGTGCTGAGCGATTAACCAAAACGTACATTTTTTTCTTCATTTTTTTCTCTCCCTGTGAGCTCTATGCAATTTCTCTAGAGATAAATCAACTCATGTCCGACCTGTGCGATGTATTGTAGTAGGGAGTTGTGGTTTCCAACAGACCAATATTCTATAGTTTAGTGCAGAAAATGTGGTAATTAACTACAATGACCATAATGCATTGCGCGCCTACTTGTCCAGTCTGTGTGGAGCAGACACAGAGAGGGATAGAAAACAGTTGCTTTGCGATGTATCTCTACCTGAAAATACATAATCTAAGTGATTGATAGTTGGTATTCAGTAGTAATAAAAGCAGGGGTGAAAGTAAGGCGGTACGGTCCGGTACGACGTCCCAGCAGTACCGGTAAAACATGAGCCTATCACAATAAATAAAACGCTAGCGTAGCACTATTTATCATTACATCAGAGGAAGGGAAAATGAGCGAATGGACTTGAAAACGGGGGCTTACACTCCAAAATGCAACGCGGTTTGACAAGGACACAGGAATTTTGCCAAGGCAGAGATGCGTGGCCGACACAGAGAAGAGCGCGGACAGCAGTGGCCTGCATAAATGCTGCCCTAATTACAGTCGGCAAATGTCATTGTACTTTTTGGTGTTTTGTTTTAACAGAAGTCTCTTTTCATTCACATGTATGTTGCGAGTGGATGAACTTGCGCAAGTAGCCGAGTAAAGTAGTCCTTTGAAGTCACTGTTTGACAAATCCAATTAAAAAAAAAAAAACATCATGACTGGTTGTGTTTATGCCACAGCATAAAGGTGATACATGTTAAAAGTCTTTACGACTAGGCCCACAGAGATCCTATTGAATTAAAAGGGATTCTATTTGTAGTTCTATTAGAACCATAACATGCATTTGTGCCCGCGAATAGGAGGTCCTGATACGGGAAAACTATTTGTTCTACTTTTTTAAAATGTATTTTTAAGTATGCCTTATTTACTTTTAAGAACTACAAAAATAGTGATTTTGTCAGACAACAGGCAACAACAGCTCTATAGAGATGAGATGATGACTTGGAATGAAATAATAAAGTCATAAATTAAAACTAATGTAACAATTTAAATATTTTATTAAAGTAAAGTAATGTGAAAAAATAATGGTGAATAAGTGACAGGCAGGAATGGTCAGTCACTACCATCATGGGACTTGTATTGATTGTTTTATTCTGTATTGATACAGCCTTCAACCCACATAATGACTAAAAAAATGATCGAAAGTGAAATCCAAAACGGACCCCCCCCCATATAATCTAACTGAACCAAACTCAAAAAGCACTAATCGCTCAGCACTAACACACAATGTACAGTTTATACCAGGGGTTGGAACCTACATTATTTTCAAATCTTTTGTTCTGAACGGAACCATTTTTACAATGTTTTGTTCTGTTCCACTGTTCCGACCAGCAAAATAAAATTCTGAACCGGTTCAAACCCCACAAAAAGTTACGTTTTATATCGTTCCTTTCTGTTCCTTTTTAAACGTCTGAAATCAAAATGTATTTTTTTTCATTTAAATTACTTCACCAATGGATAGAGGAGCTTGCTATGGAGCAGGCCTGCTACAGAATGTACACCGAACAAAAATATAAACGCAACATGTAAAGTGTTGGTCCCGGGTTTCATGAGCTGAAATAAAAGATACCCGAAAATGTCTATACGCACAAAAAAATGTATTTGTCTCAAATTTTGACCACAAATTTGTTTACATGTCTGTTAGTGAGCCTTTATCCTTTGCCAAGATAATCCATTCACCTGACAGGTGTGGCATATCAAGAAGCAGATTAAACAGCATGATCATTACACAGGTGCACCTTGTCCTGGGGACAATAACAGGCCAGATGGCGGTGGGGTTATGGTATGGGCAGGCATTAACTACATGCAATGAACACAATTGCGTTTTATCTATGGCAATTTGAATGCACAAAAATACAGTGACGAGATCCCGAGGCCCATTTTATAAGGTATCTGTGATGCATATCTTTATTCCCAGTCATGTGAAATCCATACTTAGGGCCTAATGAATTTATTTAAATTGACTGATTTCCTCATGTGAACTGTAACTCCGTAAAATCAATAAAATGGTTGAATGTCGCGTTTATATTTTTGTTCGGTATAAATGCATTGGACAGACAAAGTGTAGTGTCGGGCGCAACATGCAACTGAAATGTTGTGGGTGAAGAGAGCGCTGGGCATGAAGCCTACAGAGGAATGGCTTCGGTTTCTGTTAAGGCTGGGTTTCTGGAAAGCACTTGCTAGCTAGCTAACAAGCTTGTGTGTGCAGAGCAGCACCAGAATACAAAAACAACAACATATTTTGTTGTTAATAAATCCAATATGAAATGTGATAATTATAGTATCCTTAACTAGTATTGAAAAAGTTAATCCCATTGTTCTCTAATAAAAAATATTTTCCCTTTAATTTCTGAATCGCGCCTGTAACGTCAGTAGCTACAGTAGATTATGCATATGCATGCTTTGGAGGGAGGGGAAGGACAGATAGCCTACACACAGGCAAAGATTTTCAGTTGGCAGGAAGGCAGCAGGAAGGCAGCAGGAAGGCAGCAGGAAGACAGCAGGAAGACAGCAGGAAGGCAGACACTGGAATACGTTTCTGAGTGACAGCTGAGGGCTTTGCATACAGTAGTTGCTTTGTTGCATTTTTTGTGTTTTTTTTGTGAAACTGGGAAAAAAATGCCCTGAACATAAAATCATTTTATTAACCGATTCCCATGCTTTTAAAATGGTTCCGGAACAGAATGGTTCTGTTCCGGAACAGAATAGATCACTTTCGTTCTCGGTTCTCGTTCCCTCGAAAAATGTTGTTCTTTTCCAGTTTTTGGTTCTGTTCCCTGAACCGGTTCCAACCCCCGATAAATACACAATGTACACTATATACACAAACAACTTCATTTAGGTAATTACAGTTTGTACACTAAAACCTATCCCGTGTCCCAAATGACACCCTTTTCCGTTTATAGTGCACTCCTTTTAACCAGGGCCCATAGGGCTATTTAGGGAATAGGTTGCCATGGCCCATAGGGGATGTGGTCAAAAGTAGGGCACTTTATAGGAAGCAGAGTGCCATTTGGGAGACAGCCTTAAACAAAACCATCTGCTTATTGCTTTTTACATGTGCTCTCCTATCCCTTTGTCTTTCTGTTCCCAGGACACCCCAAAACCAATTCGTCGTAAAATAGACTTCTTAAAAACCAAACCTCGGTCTGAAAACATTTTTAAATATATCTCTTCTCTTCTCAGCAATAGAAAAACAAAAACGAAGCATCTCTTTTTTTTTTTTTAAAAGCCAAAACATTCACGTGTGTGTCGGCAACAACAGTGTGACAGGGTTTGCGTCCAAAACGGCACCCTGTTCCTTACTACGTAGTGCACTTCTTTTGACCAGAGTCCTATAGGCCCTGATACAAAGTAGTGCACTCCTTTTGACCAGAGTCCTATAGGCCCTGATACGAAGTAGTGCACTCCTTTCGACCAGAGTCCTATAGGCCCTGATACAAAGTAGTGCACTCCTTTTGACCAGAGTCCTATAGGCCCTGATACGAAGTAGTGCACTCCTTTCGACCAGAGTCCTATAGGCCCTGATACGAAGTAGTGCACTCCTTTTGACCAGAGTCCTATAGGCCCTGATACGAAGTAGTGCACTCCTTTTGACCAGAGTCCTATAGGCCCTGATACGAAGTAGTGCACTCCTTTTGACCAGAGTCCTATAGGCCCTGATACGAAGTAGTGCACTCCTTTTGACCAGAGTCCTATAGGCCCTGATACGAAGTAGTGCACTCCTTTTGACCAGAGTCCTATAGGCCCTGATACGAAGTAGTGCACTCCTTTTGACCAGAGTCCTATAGGCCCTGATACGAAGTAGTGCACTCCTTTTGACCAGAGTCCCTATAGGCCCTGATACGAAGTAGTGCACTCCTTTTGACCAGAGTCCTATAGGCCCTGATACGAAGTAGTGCACTACATAGGGAATAGGGTGCCATTCGGGTGCAGACGGGGAACTGCAGAAGATCCGACGTATAAATATAATTACAACCAACCAGAAAAAATATCACAAATCTCATCCCATCCTCCTCCGCAACAATAAAGTGGCACGTTCTTCAAAATCTATAAATCAACT
Organism: Oncorhynchus mykiss; assembly: GCF_057628025.1. Taxonomy (NCBI): domain Eukaryota; kingdom Metazoa; phylum Chordata; class Actinopteri; order Salmoniformes; family Salmonidae; genus Oncorhynchus; species Oncorhynchus mykiss. The sequence goes on from NC_143023.1 coordinate 96,943,033, forward strand.
ATATTTGTCTCTTGTATATTTAGACATATAAAACAGAAATGTTTTTTGTACACTGGATTTTGAATTACTAAAATATGCAGTGTTGTGAACTAAAAAATATATCTTTTTTTTTTTTTTAAACTTAAATGAACTGAAATAGTTATAAAACCAAGCTGAACTGTGAAAAAGTTATTGGCATTACTGTGTCTGTGTGTGAGGAACATGTGACAGTCTTTTCCCGGGGGAAGGAAGAAGTCATCACAGCAGGATTCAGGCCTTATGCTCTGAACACACCCTAACCATCAGACAATATTCAATCACAATCATCAACTCCAACTATAGAAATAACGGCAATGGAACTAATTATATTCTAAAAGCAACAGTATCGATGCCTTACTATTGTCTCATTGTTGCAAAGATCAAATGTGATAACATGGAGAGTAGGGGGGGGGGGGGGTAAGGGTGATAACATGGAGAGTAGGGGGGGGGCGGAGAAGGGTGATAACATGGAGAGTAGGGGGGGGAGAAGGGTGATAACATGGAGAGTAGGGGGGGGAGAAGGGTGATAACATGGAGAGTAGGGGGGGGAGGGTGATAACATGGAGAGTAGGGGGGGAGAAGGGTGATAACATGGAGAGTAGGGGGGGGGGGCGGAGAAGGGTGATAACATGGAGAGTAGGGGGGGGAGAAGGGTGATAACATGGAGAGTAGGGGGGGAGAAGGGTGATAACATGGAGAGTAGGGGGGGGAGAAGGGTGATAACATGGAGAGTAGGGGGGGAGGGTGATAACATGGAGAGTAGGGGGGGAGAAGGGTGATAACATGGAGAGTAGGGGGGGGAGGTTGATAACATGGAGAGTAGGGGGGGGAGAAGGGTGATAACATGGAGAGTAGGGGGGGGGCGGAGAAGGGTGATAACATGGAGAGTGGGGGGGGGGAGAAGGGTGATAACATGGAGAGTAGGGGGGGGAGAAGGGTGATAACATGGAGAGTAGGGGGGGAGAAGGGTGATAACATGGAGAGAAGGGGGGGAGAAGGGTGATAACATGGAGAGTAGGGGGGGAGAAGGGTGATAACATGGAGAGAAGGGGGGGAGAAGGGTGATAACATGGAGAGTAGGGGGGGAGAAGGGTGATAACATGGAGAGTAGGGGGGGGAGGGTGATAACATGGAGAGTAGGGGGGGGAGAAGGGTGATAACATGGAGAGTAGGGGGGGGCGGAGAGGGGTGATAACATGTGGAGTAGGGGGGGGGGAGAAGGGTGATAACATGGAGAGTAGGGGGGTGGAGAAGGGTGATAACATGGAGAGTAGGGGGGGGAGAAGGGTGATAACATGGAGAGTAGGGGGGGGGAGAGGGGAAAGTGGTGGTGATGTTAAAGGGGGGGGATGTGGCAACATGAACTGACATCATGGCACAGGAGGATGTGATGTCATACTGTAGTAAGGTATAGATTGAACAGAGCATGGCGTGGTCTAGCGGGCCATCAGTCTGTCAGTCCAGTTTGTTGGATTTTGTGCTGGGTGTGTCATGTCCTAGTGAAGAGGTCTTCTCACGTGTAGGTCTTCATTGAGGCCAAGGCTAAAAAAGAGAGGGAAAGAAAGAGATTATTTAAAAAGGAGAGAGAGAGCGAGGAAAAGAGAGTGAGAAAGCGTGAGGGAGATGGAGAGAGAGAGAGAACGAGAGAGGACGAGCAACTGGAAACATGGAGTTTACAAGCCTGAGTTTTCTGTTAAAAATGTAGTGTGCTTAAGGCGGAACAGACAGGAGAGACTGAACAGAGGAGAGACTGAACAGAGAGGAAAGACTGAACAGAGAGGAGAGACTGAACAGAGAGGAGAGACTGAACAGAGGAGAGACTGAACAGAGAGGAGAGACCGAACAGAGGAGAGACTGAACAGAGGAGAGACTGAACAGAGAGGAGAGACTGAACAGAGAGGAGAGACTGAACAGAGGAGAGACTGAACAGAGAGGATAGACCGAACAGAGATGAGAGACCGAACAGAGGAGACTGAACAGAGAGGAGGGACTGAACAGAGAGGAGAGACTGAACAGAGGAGAGACTGAACAGAGAGGAGAGACTGAACAGAGACGGGACTCTTACGGGCGTTCCTACACACACTTACTGCTGCCACTACTAGACACAGATGAAGTGGGAGCCATCAGTGAGCTGGGGGGGGGGCTGTGTGTTAGGAGGTGGAGATGAGGAGGGTTGGGGCTCAGGAGGAGGTGAGGAGGATGACAAGCTGCGCACTGCAAACCACACAGGACGCACACCATGTACATGGACACACACGACGTACAGACACAAGCCGCACACACACACACACACACACACACACACAGCGGAAAAACAAGTTGTTTACATTACTTCTTTCATTCTTTAAAAAAAATGTAAAGTGAGTGAATGACAAAACAAGTAAAGCAAATCAATGAGGTAAATCAAATAAAAAAAATGAATACTGTTATGTCATGTTATGTCATGTTATGTCATGTTATGCATGTTATGTCATGTTATGCATGTTATGTCATGTTATGCATGTTATGTCATGTTATGCATGTTATGTCATGTTATGTCATGTTATGTCATGTTATGCATGTTATGTCATGTTATGCATGTTATGTCATGTTATGCATGTTATGTCATGTTATGTCATGTTATGCATGCGAACAAATCTATGTTATATCCTGTGGAATAGAACATTAGTTGAAGAAAAAATGAAGTCACATATGCAGCATGAATTGATTGCATATTATGAACAAAACTGGACAAATTGCTATTCTGCCTCGGCAACCAGCTCAAAATCAAATCTGATTGGTCACATACACATATTTAGCAGATGTTATTGGTCACATACACATATTTAGCAGATGTTATTGGTCACATACACATATTTAGTGCAGATGTTATTGGTCACATACACATATTTAGTGCAGACGTTATTGGTCACATACACATATTATTCTACATTGTAGAAGACATCAAAACTACGAAATAACACATAAGGAATCATGTAGTAACCAAAAAAGTGTTAAACAAATCTAAATATATTTTAGATTTGAGATGAACCACCATTTGCCTTGATGACAGTTTTGTACACTCTTGGCATTCTCTCAACCAGCTTCATGAGGTAGTCACCTGGAATTAATTTCAATTAACAGGTGTGCCTTGTTAAAAGTTAAGTTGTGTAATGTCTTTACTTCTTAATGTGTTTGAGCCAATCAGTTGTGTTGTGACAAGGTAGGGGTGGTTTACAGAAGATAGCACTATTTGATAAAAGACCAAGTCCAAATTATGGAAAAAACAGCTGAAATAAGTTAAGAGAAATGACAGTCCATCATTATGGACTTATTAGGCCGGGCGCAGTGCGCGCTAACCACTGATAATCTCCCTCGATCTGGGGCTCCACACAAGATCACACTCCGTGGGGTCAAAATGATCACAAGAACGGTGAGCAAAAATCCCAGAACCACACGGGGGGACCTAGTGAATGACCTGCAGAGAGCTGGGACCAAAGTAACAAAGCCTACCATCAGTAACACACTACTCCGCCAGGGACTCAAATCCTGCAGTGCCAGACGTGTCCCCCTGCTTAAGCCAGTACATGTCCAGGCCCGTCTGAAGTTTGCTAGAGAGCATTTGGATGATCCAGAAGAAGATTGGGAGAATGTCATATGGTCAGATGAAACCAAAATATAACTTTTTGGTAAAAACTCAACTCGTCGTGTTTGGAGGACAAAGAATGCTGAGTTGAATTCAAAGAACACCATACCTACTGTGAAGCATGGGGGTGGAAACATCATGCTTTGGGGCTGTTTTTCTGCAAAGGGACCAGGATGACTGATCCGTGTAAAGGAAAGAATGAATGGGGCCATGTATCGTGGGTCTTTCAGCATGACAATGATCCCAAACACACCGCCTGGGCAACGAAGGTATAGCTTCGTAAGAAGCATTTCAAGGTCCTGGAGTTGCCTAGACAGTCTCCAGATCTCAACCCCATAAAAAATCTTTGGAGGGAGTTGAAAGTCTGTGTTGCCCAGCAACAGCCCCAAAACATCACTGCTCTAGAGGAGATCTGCATGGAGGAATGGGCCAAAATACCAGCAACAGTGTGTGAAAAACTTGTGAAGACTTACAGAAAACGTTTGACCTCTGTCATTGCCAACAAAGGGCATATAACAAAGTATTGAGATAAACTTTTGTTATTGACCAAATACTTATTTTCCACCATAATTTGCAAATACATTCATTAAAAATCCTACAATGTGATTTTCTGGATTTTTTTTCTCATTTTGTCTATCATAGTTGAAGTGTACCTATGATGAAAATTACAGGCCACTCATCTTTTTAAGTGGGAGAACTTGCACAATTGGTGGCTGCCTAAATACTTATTTGCCCCACTGTATATGTTGACCAGAATACAGTATATACATATGAAGTGGGTAAAACAGCATCTAAACATTATTAAAATGACCAGTGATTCCATGTCTATGTACATAGGGCAGCAGCCTCTAAGGAGCATGGTAGAGTTGCCGGGTGGTAGCTGGCTAGCGACAATGATTGAAGTTCAGGGCAGGGTGCTGGGCGGAGGCTGGCTAGTGGTCACAGGAGATGTTCTAGTATATCTACTGTACTGTTATACTGTGTTGTAATTAACTATCCTGTCCTATGTGATCCTGTTCTGTACTGTTATACTGTGTTGTAATAAACTATCCTGTCCTATGTGTTCCTGTTCTGTACTGTTATACTCTGTTGTAATAAACTATCCTGTCCTATGTGATCCTGTTCTGTACTGTTATACTGTGTTGTACTGTACCTGCCACCAGCTTGCTGCGTTTGGAGGCCTCAGCAGCCAGTTCATAGGATATGTTGATCATTTTCTCATGATCCTGAGCTGTGGTTTCCTCTTCAGCCTCCTTCTCTGGACCTGGAGGAGAGAGAACATTCTGCATACTGGAGAGAGAGAGAGAGAGAGAGAGAGAGAGAGAGAGAGACAGACAGAGAGAGAGAGAGAGAGACAGAGAGAGAGACAGAGACACACAGAGAGAGAGACAGAGACACACAGAGAGAGAGAGCGAGACACACAGAGAGAGAGAGACAGAGATAGAGACAGAGCGAGAGAGGGAGAGAGAGAGAGAGAGAGAGAGAGAGAGAGAGAGAGAGATGTTAAGAGTTAAGACACACTGTGCCCTCCTCAGCTTCCTCCTCAGGGCTCAGCACATCAGGGGAGAGCACGTTCTGCATATTGGAGAGACAGGACACATAAATATATTGCATTTGCACAAAACACAATTACCCCAGGACAGGAGACAAAAAAAAAGTATGTTTTATAAATCCAATATCTGACATTTAGAACATAGAATGTGGCAATCTCACGTAAAGCTCACAGCCAATGGACTCTGGATCAGTGGAAACACATTCTCTGGAGTGATGAATCACGCCATCTGGGTTTGGCGGATGCCAGGAGAACAGGTGGAGGAGGAGTAATAGTCTGGGGCTGTGTTTCATGGTTCAGGTTAGGCCCCTTCGTTCCAGTGAAGGGACATCTTAACTCTACAGCATACAATGACATTCTAGATGATTCTGTGCATCCAACTTTGTTGCAACCGTTTTGGGCAAGGCCCTTTCCTGTTTCAGCATGACGATGCACCCGTGCACAAAGCGAGGCTCATACAAAAATGGTTTGTCGAGATCGGTGCGGAAGAACTTGACTGGCCTTGTAAAAAGGAGATTCTGACGGACACAGAGCACAGTTGTGAGACATGTCAGAAATACAGCAAACCTAAGCCCAGACCAGCTGTTGGTTTGCCACTGGCTTCCAAATACAATGAAACAGTGGCTGTAGATCTACATGAGCTGGGACCAAGTGTGTGGTACCTTCACATAGTCCACCACTTCACACGCTTCAGCGCTAGAAGCATTGTGAATACAAAGAAACCCAGTGTCATCGTAAAGCACTTCATTCATTCCTGGATAAGTGTGCGTGGCCCGACCCAGAAATTATACAGTGACAATGGAGGAGAATTCAATAATAATGAAATAAGAGAAATGGCAGAGAAATTCAACATGGAAGTAAAGACAACTGCTGCATACAGTCCATGAAGCAATGGACTTGTGGAGAGACATAATCAGACACTGAAAGTGAAGCAAGACAATGGATGTGACTGGAAAACAGCCCTAGATTGGGCTTTGATGGCAAAAAAACTCAATGCACAATGTTCATAGTTACAGCCCATAGCAACTAGTGTTGGGGCAGAACCCTAATCTTCCCTCTGTACTGGTTGACAAGCCAGCAGCACTAGAAGGGACCAGTGTGAGGGCATGGGGGTGGGACAGCACCTTTCAGCACTAGAAGGGACCAGTGTGAGTGCATGGGGGTGGGACAGCACCTTTCAGCACTAGAAGGGACCAGTGTGAGGGCATGGGGGTGGGACAGCACCTTTCAGCACTAGAAGGGACCAGTGTGAGGGCATGGGGGTGGGACAGCACCTTTCAGCACTAGAAGGGACCAGTGTGAGGGCATGGGGGTGGGACAGCACCTTTCAGCACTAGAAGGGACCAGTGTGAGGGCATGGGGGTGGGACAGCACCTTTCAGCACTAGAAGGGACCAGTGTGAGTGCATGGGGGTGGGACAGCACCGTTCAGCACTAGAAGGGAGTGTGGCTGGTGGCTAGAGGTTTAGAGGAGCTGTCTGCTAAACAACTCCCAAAAGACTCACCGACATGCGCATCAGAGTCACTCAGATTGCTGATGTCAGTGATCTGCCAGAAACAATGGAAACTTAATTCCATAGACATCAAAACTGCATTTTTGCAGGGAACAGATATGTCAAGGGACATTCACATCTGACCTCCGCCTGAAGCTAAGAGTGAAGGAACACTGTGGAAACTTTTTTTTAAAAGTGTGTGTGTGGACTGGCAGATGCATCACTCTACTGGTACAACAAAGTCAAGGCAACAAATGCTGAATACAGGTGGAAAAATGTCACAAGTGGATCCTGCAGTCTTCTATTGGCTTGATCAAGACTGCAATGTGACTGGAGTATTTGCCTGTCATGTTGATGACTTCATCTGGGGGGTGGCTCACAGACCTTTGCCTGTCATGTTGATGACTTCATCTGGGGGGTGGCTCACAGACCTTTGCCTGTCATGTTGATGACTTCATCTGGGGGGTGGCACACAGACCTTTGCCTGTCATGTTGATGACTTCATCTGGGGGGTGGCTCACAGACCTTTGCCTGTCATGTTGATGACTTCATCTGGGGGGTGGCTCACAGACCTTTGCCTGTCATGTTGAGGACTTCATCTGGGGGGTGGCTCACAGACCTTTGCCTGTCATGTTGATGACTTCATCTGGGGGGTGGCTCACAGACCTTTGCCTGTCATGTTGATGACTTCATCGGGGAGTGGCTCACAGACCTTTGCCTGTCATGTTGATGACTTCATCTGGGGGGTGGCTCACAGACCTTTGCCTGTCATGTTGATGACTTCATCTGGGGGGTGGCTCACAGACCTTTGCCTGTCATGTTGATGACTTCATCTGGGGGGTGGCTCACAGACCTTTGCCTGTCATGTTGATGACTTCATCTGGGGGGTGGCTCACAGACCTTTGCTACAACTGTGATTCCACACCTCAAAGCTGTTTTCCTGGTCGGCCGTGAGGAGCATGATAATTGTTATGTTGGCATAGAGTTTATTACAGTTGCTGGAACAATACTGATGCAACAGGAGAGCTATATCAATAATCTTCAACCCATTCACATCGATTCTTCAAGAGCCGTACAAAGGAAGGAATTCCTCTCTGTGTGGAATTGAAGCTGATCAATTGAGGTCGAAGATAGGACACATTTTTACGGGTTGCTAGACAGAGTAGACCTGATGTAATGTTTGATGGTTGCAACTTGGCATCCTAACACGAAACACACCACTGTACAAACCATTCATGAGGCGAACAAAGTTGTTCGTAAACTGAAATCACAACAAGAGACTTTAAAGTTTCAGCATGTTGGATAAGATGACTCCTTTGAAACTAGTTGTCGTCAGTGATGCTTCGCTAGGGAACCTTACAGACGGAGGCACACGAGGTGGACGTCTCATCGTGTTAATGGGTGAAGGAGGAAGATTCTCACCTATCTGTTGGCAGTGAAAAATTATCAGAAGGGTTGTCTGAAACACACTGGCTGGAGAAACACTTTCTCTTGCGGATGGAATTGACAATGCTATCTTGACAATGCTATCTTGACAATGCTATCTTGACAATGCTATCTTGACAATGCTATCTTGACAATGCTATCTTGACAATGCTATCTTGACAATGCTATCTTGACAATGCTATCTTGACAATGCTATCTTTCCTGCAACTCTGTTCTCAGAGCTTACCCCTGGTGAGACAAAACGGCACATTCTACCTGTAGTGTGTGTCACTGACAACTACTCATTAGTTGATGCTGTGAAGTCAACCAAGTCTGTCACAGAGAAAAGACTTCGTCTTGAGATTAGCAGCGTCGAGGAACTTACTCAAGCACAGAGAATCCAGCGGATTCTGTGGTCGACCACAAAGGCTTGCTGACTATCTGACTTAAAAAGGGAGCATCAGGTCTGGTGCTCCTACAGGCTCTCAGTAATGGAAAGTGGCAGCTTGAGTAATACAAATAAAAACTGTCACACAACCCATCTGTAATGAGGAACTTGAACATTTGATTATGTTGTTGATGTTTCATGTTTCTGTTATTACGGGGCTATCACTCAGTCAAGAGTGCACCTGAGCAGGAAGTCTTGATGTTGATGGAACCTAGCCTCGAGTGGAATGGCTACTTTGTAGTGTGTTCAGACAGTATCGTACACTTTGTTAAACTGGAACCTTGTCATTGTGTCATTTCAAATGAACGTCTACAGTGCCTTTTTCAGGGGCAGAACAACAGACTTTTACCTTGTCAGCTCGGGGATTTGATCCAGCAACCATTCAGTTACTGGCCCAACACTCTAACCACTAGGCTACCTACCGCCCCTACACTCTAACCACTAGGCTACCTGCCACCCCTCCACTCTAACCACTAGGCTACCTACCGCCCCAACACTATAACCACTAGGCTACCTACCGTCCCTACACTCTAACTACTAGGCTATCTGCCGACCCAAACATAAAATACTATAAGATGTTGTCAGGATCATGTATAGTTCCCAGATCATAGTGTTTTACAGGAGACATGTATCGGGCTACAAAGGGCCTAAAATGGACACTTTCATCATGATTTTCTCAAAAATAGTTTGTGATAGAAATGTAAAAAGCCCGTTGAAACATCCTTCCTCCCAGTGAAGCACCTATTGACAGAACAATCGGAGATATCATTTTCTGCTCCTGCTGTTGTGGAATAACCCCATAGACGAGGATGAGCCAATGAGCCCGTCTTCCTATAACTCCTTCCACCAGCCACCACTGGCACTGATCTGAATGGAAAGAGCAAGAAGAACGCATGTGTTGTTGGGACAGCTGGATCCGGATGGGACACATGTGACCTGTCCAGCTGGTAAATACCAACCCTGTCCAGCTGGTCAATACCAACCCTGTCCAGCTGGTCAATACCAACCCTGTCCAGCTGGTCAATACCAACCCTGGTCACCTGGTAAATACCAACCCTGTCCAGCTGGTCAATACCAACCCTGTCCAACTGGTCAATACCAACCCTGTCCAGCTGGTCAATACTAACCCTGTCCAACTGGTCAATACTAACCCTGTCCAACTGGTCAATACTAATCCTGTCCAACTGGTCAATACCAACCCTGTCCAGCTGGTCAATACCAACCCTGTCCAGCTGGTCCATACCAACCCTGGTCACCTGGTAAATACCAACCCTGTCCAACTGGTCAATACTAACCCTGTCCAGCTGGTCAATACCAACCGTGTCCAACTGGTCAATACCAACCCTGACCAGCTGGTCAACACCAACCCTGTCCAGCTGGTCAACACCAACCCTGTCCAGCTGGTCAATACCAACCCTGTCCAGCTGGTCAATACCAACCGTGTCCAACTGGTCAATACCAACCCTGTCCAGCTGGTCAATACCAACCCTGTCCAACTGGTCAATACCAACCCTGTCCAACTGGTCAATACCAACCCTGACCAGCTGGTCAATACCAACCCTGTCCAGCTGGTCAACACCAACCCTGTCCAGCTGGTCACTACCAACCCTGTCCAAAATGGTCAATACCAACCCTGTCCAACTGGTCAATACCAACCCTGTCCAACTGGTCAATAACAACCCTGACCAGCTGTTCAATACCAACCGTGTCCAACTGGTCAATACCAACCCTGTCCAACTGGTCAATACCAACCCTGACCAGCTGGTCAATACCAACCCTGTCCAGCTGGTCAATACCAACCCTGTCCAGCTGGTAAATACTAAACCTGTCCAGCTGGTCAATACCAACCCTGTCTAGCTGGTCAATACCAACCCTGTCTAGCTGGTCAATACCAACCCTGGTCACCTGGTCAACACCAACCCTGTCCAGCTGGTCAATACCAACCCTGTCTAGCTGGTCAACACCAACCCTGACCAACTGGAATGAATGACATTTCAGACAGATTTGGAAAGGAACAGAAAGACACATAGACTTCCGTGTCTCTATTTTTTTGGTTTTCTAAAAATAAATGAAGGTCAAGTATTACTGTACTCGCAGTTTGATAGAGGTTGTGTGTGATTGGATGATCCCATTTCCTGAGACTACAGTTAGACCACTGAGTGGAACAGGACTGTACTGCTGAGTGGTGTGTTTACTTACTTTAATGTATACAGTAGTTCTTGGTGGGTGTGTGTGCGTGTGTGTTAGCTACCTGTTTTTGGCGATGAGGGCTTTGATGCGGTCCACTTTCTTTTGTTTGTCAGCCTCCTGCTCTGGACTGAGAGACTCCTCTGGATCTGACTCCACATAACGCTCTGGAATCAACACCTTCTCAGGGACTGACAGCTGGAGAGAGAAGGAGAGGGAGAGGAGAAGAGGGAGGGAGAGAGAGAGGAGTGGAAAGAGAGGGATTAGTATCAGGGCTGAGGACTGAGAGCCTCCTCTGGATCTGACTCTCAGGGACTGACAGCTACTAGAGAGAGAGAGAGATTGAGATAAAATCCATATTACATCAGCAGTTGTCAGAGTGCTAACAGTAACTTAACCTACACCCTTAAGAACAGGCAGAAGCACACTGGCCAGGAAAACTCCTCAGAGAGAAGAAGCCTACAGAGGAACCAGGCTCAGAGGAAAGAAACCTAGAGAGGAACCAGGCTCATAGGGTAGAAACCTAGAGAGGAACCAGGCTCAGAGGGTAGAAACCTAGAGAGGAACCAGGCTCAGAGGGTAGAAACCTAGAGAGGAACCAGGCTCAGAGGGTAGAAACCTAGAGAGGAACCAGGCTCTGAGGGTAGAAACCTAGAGAAGAACCAGGCTCAGAGGGTAGAAACCTAGAGAGGAACCAGGCTCAGAGGGAAGAAACCTAGAGAGGAACCAGGCTCAGAGGGAAGAAACCTAGAGAGGAACCAGGCTCAAAAGGGAGGCTCATCCATACATACCTCTCTGTCCATGTTGTAGTGGTCAGTGTGTGTGGCCTCTTTAAGGCGTGCTATCTCCTCGGCCGGCGTCTCCTGCTCTCTGACCACTTCCTGTTCTCTGAGTGACGCCTCCAACTCCAGGATGTCACTGCTCATCCCCTCGCCGCGCTGACGACGGTTCTGTTGGGAACACAACAACACTTTATCTCCATGAACGAAGCTCTGGCGTGTGAACCAACATGTATCTGTTCTGAGATCTGGCACCGCAGGGTTGGGGTCGATTAAAATGGTTTCAATCAGGAGCTTCAAATAGATTTGGAATTTACTGTACTTCCGACTTGAACTGTATTTAAAATGATATTGTTTCCAATCCCGCAGCACTGTACCTGTGGTGCGTGTACCCTGAGACCTATATATCGATGGCTCTGTGTGTACCTACCTGCATGCTGCGGAAGGGGTTCTCCTTGGTGAACGAAGGGCTACGTGACGGTGTTGATGTGGTACTGTGGCTGTGTGTGGTGTAGTCCTGCGGGCTGTTGCAGCTACTTCCTGCCAGGATGTGAAGCCCCTTCTTCTTCTCTCTTAGCGCCCCCTGTTGGTGTCTCCTGATCCTCTCCAGCTGCTCTTCTACACTCATTCTGGATCTGCCACTGTCCTTCTCCACAGCCCCACCAGACAGCTGGTCTACAGCACTATGAGGTCGCACCTATAGGAGGGAGAGAGAGAGAGAGAGGAAGGGACATGGTTAGAGAGAGTCACAGTACACTCATCCTAGATCTGCCACTGTCCTTCTCCACAGCCCCACCAGACAGCTGGTCTACAGCACTATGAGGTCGCTCCTATAGGAGGGAGAGAGAGAGAGAGAGAGGGAGGAAGGGACATGGTTAGAGAGAGTCACAGTACACTCATCCTGGATCTGCCACTGACCTTCTCCACAGCCCCACCAGACAGCAGCTCTACAGCACTATGGGGGGAATAGAGAGACGTGCTCACAGTAGGACACAGCATTGCACACGGCGTGCACATGGTGCACACACACACACACACACACACAAACACACACACACACACACACAGGGATGATGCGAACGCCTGTAATCTCCTGCGGTAAGAAATGACTGATGATGTCAACTCTGAGAAGTTCACTCTCTCCCTCTCAGGTCTGTTCCGTGCTAGAGGGGTTGGGGCCATGGAGGAACTGAGCTGGACAACGTTGCTGTGCGTGTGTCCTGGACCGGATCCTGGCCCTGAGGAGTGGGCCCAACGGCCTGCTGTCAGAACCACTCACTGGATCTCCTCTCTGCTCAACTGAGACAGACTGAGACACACTCCTAGCTCCTATCACTGCAGGCTATGTAGCTGAAATAGACCACAACCTACAGGGACTGGTGACTGAGTGTGTGTGCGCTGTCGGGGAGCAGCTCAAGTTTATGAGGTATGCATGCGCACAAAACACACACACGCCACACCCACATGCACACACCCACATGCACACACACCACACACACAGCTGGCAAACAGGAAAAGTGGGCACAGACAGAAGTCAGCTACACCCTGTCATCCATAACCAGCCTAATAACATGGTGAGTCACTGGAGGGCTTTGGTACTTAGAAATGTGTATAAATCAAGGTTTTCTAAATTTAATTCCAGCCCTGTAGGAGAGCATGACTCACAGTCCCACCCTAGACCCACTGTGTGTGTGTGTGTGTGTGTGTGTGTGTGTGTGTGTGTGTGTGTGTGTGTGTGTGTGTGTGTGTGTGTGTGTGTGTGTCAGTGGCAAACCATGACAATAGGACCTAAAATGGACACTTTCATCATGATTTTTCTCAAAATCGTTGTTACGATGTGATATGACGTAGGCCAATGTCATAAGGCCCAGTGCTGAAGTTGAGCCGGATCCTGCCCGTTCAGCATCACCACCTCCACGAGCAAGTAGACCTACTATGGACTCGGCGGGAGAGGGGGACGGGGAGCCGGGGCATCCACCAAACGGAGGCTCAGTTCAAGAACAACCAAACATATAAACTCGTGGTTTGTCATGCAGAATTCAAAGCTGGGTGGTAAAAACAACAGGCAAAAAGGTAGGAAGGTTGGTTGTAGAAAAGACAGGATGGATTTTAAACAGTGGATCGTGCAGTAATATCCTCCACCTCTGATGTCAAAGGGTTTTTAAACATGCCGAACCAAGACGCGTTTAGTGGCAGCAAGCCTTGGAGACAAGGCTTAAGACGGCACCCAGGTTAACATAGAGGTTAACACAGGTGAACATTGTATACTACTAGGAGACATGTCACCACCATAGATAGTATACTACTAGGAGACATGTCACCACCATAGATAGTATACTACTAGGAGACATGTCACCACCATAGATAGTATACTATTTCGGGAGCCTTTTCACCACCATAGATAGTATACTATTTCGGGAGCCTTTTCACCACCATAGATTGTATACTACTAGGAGACATTTCACCACCATAGATAGTATACTACTAGGAGACATGTCACCACCATAGATAGTATACTACTAGGATACATTTCACCACCATAGATAGTATACTACTAGGAGACATTTCACCACCATAGAGAGTATATTACTAGGAGACATTTCACCACCATAGATTGTATACTACTAGGAGACATTTCACCACCATAGATAGTATACTACTAGGAGACATGCCACCAATATAGATAGTATACTACTAGGAGACAAGTCACCACCATAGATAGTATACCACTAGGAGACATGTCACCACCATAGATAGTATACTACTAGGAGACATGTCACCACCATAGATAGTATACTACTAGGAGACATGTCACCACCATAGACAGTATACTACTAGGAGACATTTCTCCACCATAGATAGTATGCTACTAGGAGACATTTCACCACCATAGATAGTATACTACTAGGAGACATTTCACCACCATAGATTGTATACTACTAGGAGACATTTCACCACCATAGATAGTATACTACTAGGAGACATGTCACCACCATAGATAGTATACTACTAGGATACATTTCACCACCATAGATAGTATACTACTAGGAGACATTTCACCACCATAGATAGTATACTACTAGGAGACATTTCACCACCATAGATAGTATACTACTAGGAGACATTTCACCACCATAGATAGTATACTACTAGGAGACATTTCACCACCATAGATAGTATACTACTAGGAGACATGTCACCACCATAGATAGTATACTACTAGGAGACATTTCACCACCATAGATAGTATACTACTAGGAGACATTTCACCACCATAGATAGTATACTACTAGGAGACATTTCACCACCATAGAGAGTATATTACTAGGAGACATTTCACCACCATAGATTGTATACTACTAGGAGACATTTCACCATCATAGATAGTATACTACTAGGAGACATGCCACCACCATAGATAGTATACTACTAGGAGACATGTCACCACCATAGATAGTATACCACTAGGAGACATGTCACCATCATAGACAGTATACTACTAGGAGACATTTCTCCACCATAGATAGTATGCTACTAGGAGACATTTCACCACCATAGATAGTATACTACTAGGAGACATTTCACCACCATAGATAGTATACTACTAGGAGACATGTCACCACCATAGATAGTATACTACTAGGAGACATTTCACCACCATAGATAGTATACTACCAGGAGACATTTCACCACCATAGATAGTATACTACTAGGAGACATGTCACCACCATAGATAGTATACTACTAGGAGACATGTCACCACCATAGATAGTATACTACTAGGAGACATTTCACCACCATAGATAGTATACTACTAGGAGACATGTCACCACCATAGATAGTATACTACTAGGAGACATTTCACCACCATAGATAGTATACTACCAGGAGACATTTCACCACCATAGATAGTATACTACTAGGAGACATGTCACCGCCATAGATAGTATACTACTAGGAGACATGTCACCACCATAGATAGTATACTACTAGGAGACATGTCACCACCATAGATAGTATACTACTAGGAGACATGTCACCACCATAGATAGTATACTACTAGGAGACATGTCACCACCATAGATAGTATACTACTAGGAGACATGTCACCACCATAGATAGTATACTACTAGGAGACATGTCACCACCATAGATAGTATACTACTAGGAGACATGTCACCACCATAGATAGTATACTACTAGGAGACATGTCACCACCATAGATAGTATACTACTAGGAGACATGTCACCACCATAGATAGTATACTACTAGGAGACATGTCACCACCATAGATAGTATACTACTAGGAGACATGTCACCACCATAGATAGTATACTACTAGGAGACATGTCACCACCATAGATAGTATACTACTAGGAGACATGTCACCACCATAGATAGTATACTACTAGGAGACATGTCACCACCATAGATAGTATACTACTAGGAGACATGTCACCACCATAGATAGTATACTACTAGGAGACATTTCACCACCATAGATAGTATACTACTAGGAGACATGTCACCACCATAGATAGTATACTACTAGGAGACATTTCACCACCATAGATAGTATACTACTAGGAGACATGTCACCACCATAGATAGTATACTACTAGGAGACATGTCACCACCATAGATAGTATACTACTAGGAGACATGTCACCACCATAGACAGTATACTACTAGGAGACATGTCACCACCATAGATAGTATACTACTAGGAGACATGTCACCACCATAGATAGTATACTACTAGGAGACATGTCACCACCATAGATAGTATACTACTAGGAGACATTTCACCACCATAGATAGTATACTACTAGGAGACATGTCACCACCATAGATAGTATACTACTAGGAGACATGTCACCACCATAGATAGTATACTACTAGGAGACAAGTCACCACCATAGATAGTATACTACTAGGAGACATGTCACCACCATAGATAGTATACTACTAGGAGACATGTCACCACCATAGATAGTATACTACTAGGAGACATTTCACCACCATAGATAGTATACTACTAGGAGACATGTCACCACCATAGATAGTATACTACTAGGAGACATTTCACCACCATAGATAGTATACTACTAGGAGACATTTCACCACCATAGATAGTATACTACTAGGAGACATGTCACCACCATAGATAGTATACTACTAGGAGACATGTCACCACCATAGATAGTATACTACTAGGAGACATGTCACCACCATAGATAGTATACTACTAGGAGACATGTCACCACCATAGATAGTATACTACTAGGAGACATGTCACCACCATAGATAGTATACTACTAGGAGACATGTCACCACCATAGATAGTATACTACTAGGAGACATTTCACCACCATAGATAGTATACTACTAGGAGACATGTCACCACCATCGATAGTATACTACTAGGAGACATTTCACCACCATAGATAGTATACTACTAGGAGACATTTCACCACCATAGATAGTATACTACTAGGAGACATTTCACCACCATAGATAGTATACTATTTCGGGAGCCTTTTCACCACCATAGATTGTATACTACTAGGAGACATTTCACCACCATAGATAGTATACTACTAGGAGACATGTCACCACCATAGATAGTATACTACTAGGATACATTTCACCACCATAGATAGTATACTACTAGGAGACATTTCACCACCATAGAGAGTATATTACTAGGAGACATTTCACCACCATAGATTGTATACTACTAGGAGACATTTCACCACCATAGATAGTATACTACTAGGAGACATGCCACCAACATAGATAGTATACTACTAGGAGACAAGTCACCACCATAGATAGTATACCACTAGGAGACATGTCACCACCATAGATAGTATACTACTAGGAGACATGTCACCACCATAGATAGTATACTACTAGGAGACATGTCACCACCATAGACAGTATACTACTAGGAGACATTTCTCCACCATAGATAGTATGCTACTAGGAGACATTTCACCACCATAGATAGTATACTACTAGGAGACATTTCACCACCATAGATTGTATACTACTAGGAGACATTTCACCACCATAGATAGTATACTACTAGGAGACATGTCACCACCATAGATAGTATACTACTAGGATACATTTCACCACCATAGATAGTATACTACTAGGAGACATTTCACCACCATAGATAGTATACTACTAGGAGACATTTCACCACCATAGATAGTATACTACTAGGAGACATTTCACCACCATAGATAGTATACTACTAGGAGACATTTCACCACCATAGATAGTATACTACTAGGAGACATGTCACCACCATAGATAGTATACTACTAGGAGACATTTCACCACCATAGATAGTATACTACTAGGAGACATTTCACCACCATAGATAGTATACTACTAGGAGACATTTCACCACCATAGAGAGTATATTACTAGGAGACATTTCACCACCATAGATTGTATACTACTAGGAGACATTTCACCATCATAGATAGTATACTACTAGGAGACATGCCACCACCATAGATAGTATACTACTAGGAGACATGTCACCACCATAGATAGTATACCACTAGGAGACATGTCACCATCATAGACAG
Organism: Oncorhynchus mykiss; assembly: GCF_057628025.1. Classification (NCBI taxonomy): domain Eukaryota; kingdom Metazoa; phylum Chordata; class Actinopteri; order Salmoniformes; family Salmonidae; genus Oncorhynchus; species Oncorhynchus mykiss. Next base: position 96,961,168 of record NC_143023.1, read on the forward strand.
TATACTACTAGGAGACATTTCTCCACCATAGATAGTATGCTACTAGGAGACATTTCACCACCATAGATAGTATACTACTAGGAGACATTTCACCACCATAGATAGTATACTACTAGGAGACATGTCACCACCATAGATAGTATACTACTAGGAGACATTTCACCACCATAGATAGTATACTACCAGGAGACATTTCACCACCATAGATAGTATACTACTAGGAGACATGTCACCACCATAGATAGTATACTACTAGGAGACATGTCACCACCATAGATAGTATACTACTAGGAGACATTTCACCACCATAGATAGTATACTACTAGGAGACATGTCACCACCATAGACAGTATACTACTAGGAGACATGTCACCACCATAGATAGTATACTACTAGGAGACATGTCACCACCATAGATAGTATACTACTAGGAGACATGTCACCACCATAGATAGTATACTACTAGGAGACATTTCACCACCATAGATAGTATACTACTAGGAGACATGTCACCACCATAGATAGTATACTACTAGGAGACATGTCACCACCATAGATAGTATACTACTAGGAGACATGTCACCACCATAGATAGTATACTACTAGGAGACATGTCACCACCATAGATAGTATACTACTAGGAGACATGTCACCACCATAGATAGTATACTACTAGGAGACATGTCACCACCATAGATAGTATACTACTAGGAGACATTTCACCACCATAGATAGTATACTACTAGGAGACATGTCACCACCATAGATAGTATACTACTAGGAGACATGTCACCACCATAGATAGTATACTACTAGGAGACATGTCACCACCATAGATAGTATACTACTAGGAGACATGTCACCACCATAGATAGTATACTACTAGGAGACATGTCACCACCATAGACAGTATACTACTAGGAGACATGTCACCACCATAGATAGTATACTACTAGGAGACATGTCACCACCATAGATAGTATACTACTAGGAGACATGTCACCACCATAGATAGTATACTACTAGGAGACATGTCACCACCATAGACAGTATACTACTAGGAGACATTTCACCACCATAGATAGTATACTACTAGGAGACATGTCACCACCATAGATAGTATACTACTAGGAGACATTTCACCACCATAGATAGTATACTACTAGGAGACATTTCACCACCATAGATAGTATACTACTAGGAGACATGTCACCACCATAGATAGTATACTACTAGGAGACATGTCACCACCATAGATAGTATACTACTAGGAGACATGTCACCACCATAGACAGTATACTACTAGGAGACATTTCACCACCATAGATAGTATACTACTAGGAGACATGTCACCACCATAGATAGTATACTACTAGGAGACATTTCACCACCATAGATAGTATACTACTAGGAGACATGTCACCACCATAGATAGTATACTACTAGGAGACATGTCACCACCATAGATAGTATACTACTGGAGACATGTCACCACCATAGATAGTATACTACTAGGAGACATGTCACCACCATAGATAGTATACTACTAGGAGACATGTCACCACCATAGATAGTATACTACTAGGAGACATGTCACCACCATAGACAGTATACTACTAGGAGACATTTCACCACCATAGATAGTATACTACTAGGAGACATGTCACCACCATAGATAGTATACTACTAGGAGACATGTCACCACCATAGATAGTATACTACTAGGAGACATGTCACCATCATAGATAGTATACTACTAGGAGACATGTCACCATCATAGACAGTATACTACTAGGAGACATGTCACCACCATAGATAGTATACTACTAGGAGACATGTCACCACCATAGATAGTATACTACTAGGAGACATGTCACCACCATAGATAGTATACTACTAGGAGACATGTCACCACCATAGATAGTATACTACTAGGAGACATGTCACCATCATAGACAGTATACTACTAGGAGACATTTCACCACCATAGACAGTATACTACTAGGAGACATGTCACCACCATAGATAGTATACTACTAGGAGACATGTCACCATCATAGACAGTATACTACTAGGAGACATTTCACCACCATAGACAGTATACTACTAGGAGACATGTCACCACCATAGATAGTATACTACTAGGAGACATGTCACCACCATAGATAGTATACTACTAGGAGACATGTCACCACCATAGATAGTATACTACTAGGAGACATTTCACCACCATAGATAGTATACTACTAGGAGACATGTCACCACCATAGATAGTATACTACTAGGAGACATGTCACCACCATAGATAGTATACTACTAGGAGACATTTCACCACCATAGATAGTATACTACTAGGAGACATTTCACCACCATAGACAGTATACTACTAGGAGACATTTCACCACCATAGATAGTATACTACTAGGAGACATTTCACCACCATAGATTGTATACTACTAGGAGACATGTCACCACCATAGATAGTATACTACTAGGAGACATGTCACCACCATAGATAGTATACTACTAGGAGACATGTCACCACCATAGATAGTATACTACTAGGAGACATGTCACCACCATAGATAGTATACTACTAGGAGACATTTCACCACCATAGACAGTATACTACTAGGAGACATTTCACCACCATAGACAGTATACTACTAGGAGACATTTCACCACCATAGACAGTATACTACTAGGAGACATTTCACCACCATAGATAGTATACTACTAGGAGACATTTCACCACCATAGATAGTATACTACTAGGAGACATGTCACCACCATAGATAGTATACTACTAGGAGACATGTCACCACCATAGATAGTATACTACTAGGAGACATGTCACCACCATAGATAGTATACTACTAGGAGACATGTCACCACCATAGATAGTATACTACTAGGAGACATGTCACCACCATAGATAGTATACTACTAGGAGACATGTCACCACCATAGATAGTATACTACTAGGAGACATGTCACCACCATAGACAGTATACTACTAGGAGACATTTCACCACCATAGATAGTATACTACTAGGAGACATGTCACCACCATAGATAGTATACTACTAGGAGACATGTCACCACCATAGATAGTATACTACTAGGAGACATGTCACCATCATAGATAGTATACTACTAGGAGACATGTCACCATCATAGACAGTATACTACTAGGAGACATGTCACCACCATAGATAGTATACTACTAGGAGACATGTCACCACCATAGATAGTATACTACTAGGAGACATGTCACCACCATAGATAGTATACTACTAGGAGACATGTCACCACCATAGACAGTATACTACTAGGAGACATTTCACCACCATAGATAGTATACTACTAGGAGACATGTCACCACCATAGATAGTATACTACTAGGAGACATGTCACCACCATAGATAGTATACTACTAGGAGACATGTCACCATCATAGATAGTATACTACTAGGAGACATGTCACCATCATAGACAGTATACTACTAGGAGACATGTCACCACCATAGATAGTATACTACTAGGAGACATGTCACCACCATAGATAGTATACTACTAGGAGACATGTCACCACCATAGATAGTATACTACTAGGAGACATGTCACCACCATAGATAGTATACTACTAGGAGACATGTCACCATCATAGACAGTATACTACTAGGAGACATTTCACCACCATAGACAGTATACTACTAGGAGACATGTCACCACCATAGATAGTATACTACTAGGAGACATGTCACCATCATAGACAGTATACTACTAGGAGACATTTCACCACCATAGACAGTATACTACTAGGAGACATGTCACCACCATAGATAGTATACTACTAGGAGACATGTCACCACCATAGACAGTATACTACTAGGAGACATGTCACCACCATAGATAGTATACTACTAGGAGACATGTCACCACCATAGATAGTATACTACTAGGAGACATGTCACCACCATAGATAGTATACTACTAGGAGACATTTCACCACCATAGATAGTATACTACTAGGAGACATGTCACCACCATAGACAGTATACTACTAGGAGACATGTCACCACCATAGATAGTATACTACTAGGAGACATGTCACCACCATAGATAGTATACTACTAGGAGACATGTCACCACCATAGATAGTATACTACTAGGAGACATGTCACCACCATAGATAGTATACTACTAGGAGACATGTCACCACCATAGATAGTATACTACTAGGAGACATGTCACCACCATAGATAGTATACTACTAGGAGACATGTCACCACCATAGATAGTATACTACTAGGAGACATTTCACCACCATAGATAGTATACTACTAGGAGACATGTCACCACCATCGATAGTATACTACTAGGAGACATGTCACCACCATAGACAGTATACTACTAGGAGACATTTCACCACCATAGATAGTATACTACTAGGAGACATGTCACCACCATAGATAGTATACTACTAGGAGACATGTCACCACCATAGATAGTATACTACTAGGAGACATGTCACCACCATAGACAGTATATTACTAGGAGACATGTCACCACCATAGACAGTATACTACTAGGAGACATGTCACCACCATAGACAGTATACTACTAGGAGACATTTCACCACCATAGACAGTATACTACTAGGAGACATTTCACCACCATAGATAGTATACTACTAGGAGACATTTCACCACCATAGATAGTATACTACTAGGAGACATGTCACCACCATAGATAGTATACTACTAGGAGACATGTCACCACCATAGATAGTATACTACTAGGAGACATTTCACCACCATAGATAGTATACTACTAGGAGACATTTCACCACCATAGACAGTATACTACTAGGAGACATTTCACCACCATAGATAGTATACTACTAGGAGACATTTCACCACCATAGATTGTATACTACTAGGAGACATGTCACCACCATAGATAGTATACTACTAGGAGACATGTCACCACCATAGATAGTATACTACTAGGAGACATGTCACCACCATAGATAGTATACTACTAGGAGACATGTCACCACCATAGATAGTATACTACTAGGAGACATGTCACCACCATAGATAGTATACTACTAGGAGACATTTCACCACCATAGACAGTATACTACTAGGAGACATTTCACCACCATAGACAGTATACTACTAGGAGACATTTCACCACCATAGACAGTATACTACTAGGAGACATTTCACCACCATAGATAGTATACTACTAGGAGACATTTCACCACCATAGATAGTATACTACTAGGAGACATGTCACCACCATAGATAGTATACTACTAGGAGACATGTCACCACCATAGATAGTATACTACTAGGAGACATGTCACCACCATAGATAGTATACTACTAGGAGACATTTCACCACCATAGATAGTATACTACTAGGAGACATGTCACCACCATAGATAGTATACTACTAGGAGACATTTCACCACCATAGATAGTATACTACTAGGAGACATTTCACCACCATAGATAGTATACTACTAGGAGACATTTCACCACCATAGACAGTATACTACTAGGAGACATTTCACCACCATAGACAGTATACTACTAGGAGACATTTCACCACCATAGATAGTATACTACTAGGAGACATTTCACCACCATAGATAGTATACTACTAGGAGACATGTCACCACCATAGATAGTATACTACTAGGAGACATTTCACCACCATAGATAGTATACTACTAGGAGACATTTCACCACCATAGATAGTATACTACTAGGAGACATTTCACCACCATAGATAGTATACTACTAGGAGACATGTCACCACCATAGATAGTATACTACTAGGAGACATGTCACCACCATAGATAGTATACTACTAGGAGACATGTCACCACCATAAATAGTATACTACTAGGAGACATTTCACCACCATAGATAGTATACTACTAGGAGACATGTCACCACCATAGATAGTATACTACTAGGAGACATGTCACCACCATAGATAGTATACTACTAGGAGACATGTCACCACCATCGATAGTATACTACTAGGAGACATGTCACCACCATAGACAGTATACTACTAGGAGACATTTCACCACCATAGATAGTATACTACTAGGAGACATGTCACCACCATAGATAGTATACTACTAGGAGACATGTCACCACCATAGATAGTATACTACTAGGAGACATGTCACCACCATCGATAGTATACTACTAGGAGACATGTCACCACCATAGACAGTATACTACTAGGAGACATGTCACCACCATAGATAGTATACTACTAGGAGACATGTCACCACCATAGATAGTATACTACTAGGAGACATTTCACCACCATAGATAGTATACTACTAGGAGACATTTCACCACCATAGATAGTATACTACTAGGAGACATGTCACCACCATAGATAGTATACTACTAGGAGACATGTCACCACCATAGATAGTATACTATAAGGAGACATGTCACCACCATAGACAGTATACTACTAGGAGACATGTCACCACCATAGATAGTATACTACTAGGAGACATGTCACCACCATAGATAGTATACTACTAGGAGACATGTCACCACCATAGATAGTATACTACTAGGAGACATGTCACCACCATAGATAGTATACTACTAGGAGACATGTCACCATCATAGACAGTATACTACTAGGAGACATTTCACCACCATAGACAGTATACTACTAGGAGACATGTCACCACCATAGATAGTATACTACTAGGAGACATGTCACCATCATAGACAGTATACTACTAGGAGACATTTCACCACCATAGACAGTATACTACTAGGAGACATGTCACCACCATAGATAGTATACTACTAGGAGACATGTCACCACCATAGACAGTATACTACTAGGAGACATGTCACCACCATAGATAGTATACTACTAGGAGACATGTCACCACCATAGATAGTATACTACTAGGAGACATGTCACCACCATAGATAGTATACTACTAGGAGACATTTCACCACCATAGATAGTATACTACTAGGAGACATGTCACCACCATAGACAGTATACTACTAGGAGACATGTCACCACCATAGATAGTATACTACTAGGAGACATGTCACCACCATAGATAGTATACTACTAGGAGACATTTCACCACCATAGATAGTATACTACTAGGAGACATTTCACCACCATAGATAGTATACTACTAGGAGACATGTCACCACCATAGATAGTATACTACTAGGAGACATGTCACCACCATAGATAGTATACTACTAGGAGACATGTCACCACCATAGATAGTATACTACTAGGAGACATGTCACCACCATAGATAGTATACTACTAGGAGACATGTCACCACCATAGATAGTATACTACTAGGAGACATGTCACCACCATAGATAGTATACTACTAGGAGACATTTCACCACCATAGATAGTATACTACTAGGAGACATGTCACCACCATCGATAGTATACTACTAGGAGACATGTCACCACCATAGACAGTATACTACTAGGAGACATTTCACCACCATAGATAGTATACTACTAGGAGACATGTCACCACCATAGATAGTATACTACTAGGAGACATGTCACCACCATAGATAGTATACTACTAGGAGACATGTCACCACCATAGACAGTATACTACTAGGAGACATGTCACCACCATAGATAGTATACTACTAGGAGACATGTCACCACCATAGACAGTATATTACTAGGAGACATGTCACCACCATAGACAGTATACTACTAGGAGACATGTCACCACCATAGACAGTATACTACTAGGAGACATTTCACCACCATAGACAGTATACTACTAGGAGACATTTCACCACCATAGATAGTATACTACTAGGAGACATTTCACCACCATAGATAGTATACTACTAGGAGACATGTCACCACCATAGATAGTATACTACTAGGAGACATGTCACCACCATAGATAGTATACTACTAGGAGACATTTCACCACCATAGATAGTATACTACTAGGAGACATTTCACCACCATAGACAGTATACTACTAGGAGACATTTCACCACCATAGATAGTATACTACTAGGAGACATTTCACCACCATAGATTGTATACTACTAGGAGACATGTCACCACCATAGATAGTATACTACTAGGAGACATGTCACCACCATAGATAGTATACTACTAGGAGACATGTCACCACCATAGATAGTATACTACTAGGAGACATTTCACCACCATAGATAGTATACTACTAGGAGACATGTCACCACCATAGATAGTATACTACTAGGAGACATGTCACCACCATAGATAGTATACTACTAGGAGACATGTCACCACCATAGACAGTATACTACTAGGAGACATGTCACCACCATAGATAGTATACTACTAGGAGACATGTCACCACCATAGACAGTATATTACTAGGAGACATGTCACCACCATAGACAGTATACTACTAGGAGACATGTCACCACCATAGACAGTATACTACTAGGAGACATTTCACCACCATAGACAGTATACTACTAGGAGACATTTCACCACCATAGATAGTATACTACTAGGAGACATTTCACCACCATAGATAGTATACTACTAGGAGACATGTCACCACCATAGATAGTATACTACTAGGAGACATGTCACCACCATAGATAGTATACTACTAGGAGACATTTCACCACCATAGATAGTATACTACTAGGAGACATTTCACCACCATAGACAGTATACTACTAGGAGACATTTCACCACCATAGATAGTATACTACTAGGAGACATTTCACCACCATAGATTGTATACTACTAGGAGACATGTCACCACCATAGATAGTATACTACTAGGAGACATGTCACCACCATAGATAGTATACTACTAGGAGACATGTCACCACCATAGATAGTATACTACTAGGAGACATGTCACCACCATAGATAGTATACTACTAGGAGACATGTCACCACCATAGATAGTATACTACTAGGAGACATTTCACCACCATAGACAGTATACTACTAGGAGACATTTCACCACCATAGACAGTATACTACTAGGAGACATTTCACCACCATAGACAGTATACTACTAGGAGACATTTCACCACCATAGATAGTATACTACTAGGAGACATTTCACCACCATAGATAGTATACTACTAGGAGACATGTCACCACCATAGATAGTATACTACTAGGAGACATGTCACCACCATAGATAGTATACTACTAGGAGACATGTCACCACCATAGATAGTATACTACTAGGAGACATGTCACCACCATAGATAGTATACTACTAGGAGACATGTCACCACCATAGATAGTATACTACTAGGAGACATTTCACCACCATAGATAGTATACTACTAGGAGACATGTCACCACCATAGACAGTATACTACTAGGAGACATGTCACCACCATAGATAGTATACTACTAGGAGACATGTCACCACCATAGATAGTATACTACTAGGAGACATTTCACCACCATAGATAGTATACTACTAGGAGACATTTCACCACCATAGATAGTATACTACTAGGAGACATGTCACCACCATAGATAGTATACTACTAGGAGACATGTCACCACCATAGATAGTATACTACTAGGAGACATGTCACCACCATAGATAGTATACTACTAGGAGACATGTCACCACCATAGATAGTATACTACTAGGAGACATGTCACCACCATAGATAGTATACTACTAGGAGACATGTCACCACCATAGATAGTATACTACTAGGAGACATTTCACCACCATAGATAGTATACTACTAGGAGACATGTCACCACCATCGATAGTATACTACTAGGAGACATGTCACCACCATAGACAGTATACTACTAGGAGACATTTCACCACCATAGATAGTATACTACTAGGAGACATGTCACCACCATAGATAGTATACTACTAGGAGACATGTCACCACCATAGATAGTATACTACTAGGAGACATGTCACCACCATAGACAGTATACTACTAGGAGACATGTCACCACCATAGATAGTATACTACTAGGAGACATGTCACCACCATAGACAGTATATTACTAGGAGACATGTCACCACCATAGACAGTATACTACTAGGAGACATGTCACCACCATAGACAGTATACTACTAGGAGACATTTCACCACCATAGACAGTATACTACTAGGAGACATTTCACCACCATAGATAGTATACTACTAGGAGACATTTCACCACCATAGATAGTATACTACTAGGAGACATGTCACCACCATAGATAGTATACTACTAGGAGACATGTCACCACCATAGATAGTATACTACTAGGAGACATTTCACCACCATAGATAGTATACTACTAGGAGACATTTCACCACCATAGACAGTATACTACTAGGAGACATTTCACCACCATAGATAGTATACTACTAGGAGACATTTCACCACCATAGATTGTATACTACTAGGAGACATGTCACCACCATAGATAGTATACTACTAGGAGACATGTCACCACCATAGATAGTATACTACTAGGAGACATGTCACCACCATAGATAGTATACTACTAGGAGACATTTCACCACCATAGATAGTATACTACTAGGAGACATGTCACCACCATAGATAGTATACTACTAGGAGACATGTCACCACCATAGATAGTATACTACTAGGAGACATGTCACCACCATAGACAGTATACTACTAGGAGACATGTCACCACCATAGATAGTATACTACTAGGAGACATGTCACCACCATAGACAGTATATTACTAGGAGACATGTCACCACCATAGACAGTATACTACTAGGAGACATGTCACCACCATAGACAGTATACTACTAGGAGACATTTCACCACCATAGACAGTATACTACTAGGAGACATTTCACCACCATAGATAGTATACTACTAGGAGACATTTCACCACCATAGATAGTATACTACTAGGAGACATGTCACCACCATAGATAGTATACTACTAGGAGACATGTCACCACCATAGATAGTATACTACTAGGAGACATTTCACCACCATAGATAGTATACTACTAGGAGACATTTCACCACCATAGACAGTATACTACTAGGAGACATTTCACCACCATAGATAGTATACTACTAGGAGACATTTCACCACCATAGATTGTATACTACTAGGAGACATGTCACCACCATAGATAGTATACTACTAGGAGACATGTCACCACCATAGATAGTATACTACTAGGAGACATGTCACCACCATAGATAGTATACTACTAGGAGACATGTCACCACCATAGATAGTATACTACTAGGAGACATGTCACCACCATAGATAGTATACTACTAGGAGACATTTCACCACCATAGACAGTATACTACTAGGAGACATTTCACCACCATAGACAGTATACTACTAGGAGACATTTCACCACCATAGACAGTATACTACTAGGAGACATTTCACCACCATAGATAGTATACTACTAGGAGACATTTCACCACCATAGATAGTATACTACTAGGAGACATGTCACCACCATAGATAGTATACTACTAGGAGACATGTCACCACCATAGATAGTATACTACTAGGAGACATGTCACCACCATAGATAGTATACTACTAGGAGACATTTCACCACCATAGATAGTATACTACTAGGAGACATGTCACCACCATAGATAGTATACTACTAGGAGACATTTCACCACCATAGATAGTATACTACTAGGAGACATTTCACCACCATAGATAGTATACTACTAGGAGACATTTCACCACCATAGACAGTATACTACTAGGAGACATTTCACCACCATAGACAGTATACTACTAGGAGACATTTCACCACCATAGATAGTATACTACTAGGAGACATTTCACCACCATAGATAGTATACTACTAGGAGACATGTCACCACCATAGATAGTATACTACTAGGAGACATTTCACCACCATAGATAGTATACTACTAGGAGACATTTCACCACCATAGATAGTATACTACTAGGAGACATTTCACCACCATAGATAGTATACTACTAGGAGACATTTCACCACCATAGATAGTATACTACTAGGAGACATGTCACCACCATAGATAGTATACTACTAGGAGACATTTCACCACCATAGATAGTATACTACTAGGAGACAAGTCACCACCATAGATAGTATACTACTAGGAGACATGTCACCACCATAGATAGTATACTACTAGGAGACATGTCACCACCATAGATAGTATACTACTAGGAGACATGTCACCACCATAAATAGTATACTACTAGGAGACATTTCACCACCATAGATAGTATACTACTAGGAGACATGTCACCACCATAGATAGTATACTACTAGGAGACATGTCACCACCATAGATAGTATACTACTAGGAGACATGTCACCACCATCGATAGTATACTACTAGGAGACATGTCACCACCATAGACAGTATACTACTAGGAGACATTTCACCACCATAGATAGTATACTACTAGGAGACATGTCACCACCATAGATAGTATACTACTAGGAGACATGTCACCACCATAGATAGTATACTACTAGGAGACATGTCACCACCATCGATAGTATACTACTAGGAGACATGTCACCACCATAGACAGTATACTACTAGGAGACATGTCACCACCATAGATAGTATACTACTAGGAGACATGTCACCACCATAGATAGTATACTACTAGGAGACATTTCACCACCATAGATAGTATACTACTAGGAGACATTTCACCACCATAGATAGTATACTACTAGGAGACATGTCACCACCATAGATAGTATACTACTAGGAGACATGTCACCACCATAGATAGTATACTACTAGGAGACATGTCACCACCATAGACAGTATACTACTAGGAGACATGTCACCACCATAGATAGTATACTACTAGGAGACATGTCACCACCATAGATAGTATACTACTAGGAGACATGTCACCACCATAGATAGTATACTACTAGGAGACATGTCACCACCATAGATAGTATACTACTAGGAGACATGTCACCATCATAGACAGTATACTACTAGGAGACATGTCACCACCATAGACAGTATACTACTAGGAGACATTTCACCACCATAGATAGTATACTACTAGGAGACATGTCACCACCATAGATAGTATACTACTAGGAGACATGTCACCACCATAGATAGTATACTACTAGGAGACATGTCACCACCATCGATAGTATACTACTAGGAGACATGTCACCACCATAGACAGTATACTACTAGGAGACATGTCACCACCATAGATAGTATACTACTAGGAGACATGTCACCACCATAGATAGTATACTACTAGGAGACATTTCACCACCATAGATAGTATACTACTAGGAGACATTTCACCACCATAGATAGTATACTACTAGGAGACATTTCACCACCATAGATAGTATACTACTAGGAGACATGTCACCACCATAGATAGTATACTACTAGGAGACATTTCACCACCATAGACAGTATACTACTAGGAGACATTTCACCACCATAGATAGTATACTACTAGGAGACATGTCACCACCATAGATAGTATACTACTAGGAGACATGTCACCACCATAGATAGTATACTACTAGGAGACATGTCACCACCATAGATAGTATACTACTAGGAGACATGTCACCACCATAGATAGTATACTACTAGGAGACATTTCACCACCATAGATAGTATACTACTAGGAGACATTTCACCACCATAGACAGTATACTACTAGGAGACATGTCACCACCATAGATAGTATACTACTAGGAGACATTTCACCACCATAGATAGTATACTACTAGGAGACATGTCACCACCATAGATAGTATACTACTAGGAGACATGTCACCACCATAGACAGTATACTACTAGGAGACATGTCACCACCATAGATAGTATACTACTAGGAGACATGTCACCACCATAGATAGTATACTACTAGGAGACATGTCACCACCATAGATAGTATACTACTAGGAGACATTTCACCACCATAGACAGTATACTACTAGGAGACATTTCACCACCATAGATAGTATACTACTAGGAGACATTTCACCACCATAGATAGTATACTACTAGGAGACATTTCACCACCATAGATAGTATACTACTAGGAGACATGTCACCACCATAGATAGTATACTACTAGGAGACATTTCACCACCATAGACAGTATACTACTAGGAGACATTTCACCACCATAGATAGTATACTACTAGGAGACATGTCACCACCATAGATAGTATACTACTAGGAGACATGTCACCACCATAGATAGTATACTACTAGGAGACATGTCACCACCATAGATAGTATACTACTAGGAGACATGTCACCACCATAGATAGTATACTACTAGGAGACATTTCACCACCATAGATAGTATACTACTAGGAGACATTTCACCACCATAGACAGTATACTACTAGGAGACATGTCACCACCATAGATAGTATACTACTAGGAGACATTTCACCACCATAGATAGTATACTACTAGGAGACATGTCACCACCATAGATAGTATACTACTAGGAGACATGTCACCACCAGTTGTTGCAAAAGCAGCAGCTACTCTTCCTGGAGTCCAATGAAACATGACATAATACAGAACATCAATAGACAAGAACAGCTCAAGGACTGAATTACATACATTTTTAAAAAGGCACACGTAGCCGACATATCAATACATACACACAAACTACCTAGGTCCAAAGGGGAGAGGCGTTGTGCCGTGAGGTGTTGCTTTATCTGTTTTTTGAAACCAGGTTTGCTGTTTATTTGAGCAATATGAGATGGAAGGGAGTTCCATGGAATAATGGCTCTATATAATACTGTACGTTTTCTTGATTTTTTTCTGGATTTGGGGACAATGTAAAGACCCCTGGTGGCATGTCTGGTGGGATAAGTGTGTGTGTCAGAGCTGGTGTGTAAGTTGACTGTGCAAACAATTTGGGATTTCCAACACATTGTTTCTTATAAAAAGAAGAAGTGATGCAGTCAGTCTCTCCTCAACTCTCAGCCAAGAGGGACTGAGGAATGCATAGTATTTATATCAGCCCTCTGATTACTATGAAGAGCAAGACGTTCCGTTCTGTTCTGGGCCAGCTGCAGCTTAACTAGGTCTTTCCTTGCAGCACTGGACCACAACGACTGTTGTCACACATTTAGCTTTTTATAAAATGTGGTCAACCTAAACAGAAAGCATGAAATAAGAGACTGTTTACACAGTTCATGGTAGCCAACACCACTATCACCAAAAGACGACAACAACAGTGTCACATAGATAGTATACTACTAGGAGACATTTCACCACCATAGATAGTATACTAACAGTGTCACATCAAAGGGTGACAGGCTCATGGTGCTGAGAGGGCAGCAACCGTAATACGTGTCCTCTTCCTGACGCAGGAGGAGAGGTCGTTTAGGTCAAACACATGTCCTCTCCCTGACGCAGGAGGAGAGGTCGTTTAGGTCAAACACATGTCCTCTCCCTGACGCAGGAGGAGAGGTCGTTTAGGTCAAACACATGTCCTCTCCCTGACGCAGGAGGAGAGGTCGTTTAGGTCAAACACATAGACACTCCCTGACGCAGGAGGAGAGGCCGTTTAGGTCAAACACATAGACACTCCCTGACGCAGGAGGAGAGGTCGTTTAGGTCAAACACATAGACACTCCCTGACGCAGGAGGAGAGGTCGTTTAGGTCAAACACATAGACACGGCTAACAGAGACATGCGACAGCAGAGACACAGCATCATATAGTGATTATTTTCTCTTGCGCCTCTTCTTCTCCCGGTTTGGCCGTCATTGTAAATTAGAATTTGTCCTTAACCGACTTGCCGTTAAATAAAAAAGGTTAAATTTGCAAATATATATATATATATATATATATATATATATATATATATATTTAAAATGTGTGTATTGCCGCCACCTACTGTATTGGCTGTTAACCAGCCTGCTATTCTGTATTATGAAGTCATTACCTCTCTCAGGAGTGTAGTAGTTTCCATTGCGGTTCTCTACAATCACCCGTTAACCAATTCCACTTAGCCTTTGGATAAACTGGGGCGGCAGGTAGCCTAGTGGTTATAGCGTTGGGCCAGTAACCCGAAAGGTTGCTAGATTGAATCCCCGTTCTGCACCTGAACAAGGCAGTTAACCCACTGTTCCCCAGTAAATAAGAATTTGTTCTTAACTGACTTGCCTAGTTAAATAAAGGTAAAATAAACAACAAAAACATTTTTTTAAATAAAAAATACTGATCTAATGTCCACTTCATAAACTATATTGATTTCTGCAAATGTCATAGCCTCACCATGCGCGGGTCTGGCCTCCCTCCCCTCCTCAGGGTGACGTAGGAGTTGATGCTGGAGGAATTTGGCATGTTGGGAGATTTGGTTCTGGGGGGAACGATGCCAACGGGGTAGGACATTCCTGGAGGGAGAACAGCGAGCAAGCAGAGCGTCAGTAATTAATCATTAACATTCCGTAACCAAGTCACCCAGTCGTTACATTTTTGACACACAGCTTGAATAGATTTATGTGACTGACTGTCAAGGCTCTCCGATGACATTTTTTTTTACAAGGAGCACGTGCTCCTGAATTGAAAGAATGTAGGAGAGCACAAATACATTTAGGAGCATAACAAAAGTAAGGTTTAAATCAAAAAGACAAGAAGTCCATGATCTGCAAAAGAAATGGACAATAGTATTCACAATGAGAGGACAACAAACCAACCAACCATATAATACAAACAAAACCAGTCAAGTAAACTGGCAAAACCTCCCAAACGACAGAAACCAATCACATAGGAGCACACAAATACATTCCAAATCAAATCAAATGTTATTTGTCCTATGCACCGAATACAACAGAGGTAGGTAGACCTTACCGTGAAATGCTTACTTACGAGCCCTTAACCAACAACGCAGTTTTCCAGAAAATAGACTAAACTAAAGTTACAAAATAAATATAAATAAATATGTGTGGGGGTACAGGTTAGTCGAGGTCATTTGTACATGTAGGTAGGGGTAACGTGACTATGCATAGATAATAAACAGTGAATAGCAGCAGCATAACACATGGGGGGTAAATGCAAATAGTCCAGATGGCCATTTAAATCATTGCAATAGAAGTCTTTTGAGCAGGAGAGTTTTTAATGATAAGAAGTTACTAAAAGTTCATGGTCAAAAGGTTGTAGGCGTGTTCCCATGCTAAATCCAGGTACAATGTACCCTCAAATACTTCAGTCGGATGAGTCCAAAACATTCAGTTGAATCACATGTTGGTGTGGTGAGTGCATTCAGACATCACGTGTATAAAACAACTCACGTCTGGGGGGGGGGGGGGGGGGGGGGGCGTTACGAGATATTTAGAACTCACGTGTGAAAAGGTTAAAGGTTAAAGGAATGATTCCATTAATTTTTTTCAAATTAACTGCCAATATGGCAACATTCCACTCAAACAACGCAGTCCATCCACAGCCAAACACTGAAATCAGTACATGAGGGGACTTAGACAAGTTGTACATGCAACAACAACACTCTGGTTCAGACATTTATGCTCTGGTTTACATGTATTTTACACAGAAAATGGGTATAAAAACAATTATATACAGCAGTAGAGCTCTAGACTGCTTTTCCAACTGAGAGACGCAAACAGTGATTCATAATGAATATTGTTTTTGTAACTCTTTTTCTCCCCAATTGGTAGTTGCAGTCAGTACAGTCTCATCGCTGCAACTCCCCTACGGACTCAGGAGAGGTCGAGAGCCATGTGTCATCCGATACACAACCAAGCCGCACTTGACATGATGCCCACTTAACCAGGAAGCAGGTTTCCAGAGGAAACACCGGAAACCTGGTGACTGTGTCAGCGTGCACTGCGCCAGGCCCGCCACAGGAGACGCTAGTGCGCGATGGGACATCACTGGCGGCCAAACCCTCCCCTTACCTGGACGACGCTGGGCCAATTGTGCACCGCCCCATGGGTCTCCCGGTCGCAGCCTGGACTTGAACCAGGATCTGGCACAGATAGCGCCACTCTAGTGCCTAAGACCACTGCACCACTCGGGAGGCCCCTTGATCCATTATTTTTTATGTGTGTACTTAATCCTTGGTGTTTGAAGGGTCTCTGGTGTCAGTGTGTGTGTGTGTGTGTGTGTGTGTGTGTGTGTGTGTGTGTGTGTGTGTGTGTGTGTGTGTGTACCTTTTGTGTTTGCTGGGTCTCTGTCAGACTGTTCTGATCTGTCCTCTCCGTTGGTTTCATCCACCTCTGCTACGGTGGTCAACTCTGGTTCACTCTTATACAGCCTGTAGTCAGGACCCTACAGGGAGAGAGGAGAGAGAGAGAGAGGTCAGGACCCTACAGGGAGAGAGGAGAGAGAGAAGTCAGGACCCTACAGGGAGAGAGGAGAGAGAGGTCAGGACCCTACAGGGAGAGAGGAGAGAGAGGTCAGGACCCTACAGGGAGAGAGGAGAGGAGAGAGAGGTCAGGACCCTACAGGGAGAGAGGAGAGAGAGAGGTCAGGACCCTAAAGGGGGAGAGGAGAGAGAGAGAGAGGTCAGGACCCTACAGGGAAAGAGGAGAGAGAGAGAGGTCAGGACCCTACAGGGAGAGAGGAGAGGAGAGAGAGGTCAGGACCCTACAGGGAGAGAGGAGAGAGAGAGGTCAGGACCCTAAAGGGGGAGAGGAGAGAGAGAGAGAGGTCAGGACCCTACAGTGGGAGAGCAGAGAGAGAGAGGTCAGGACCCTACAGGGAGAGAGGAGAAAGAGGTCAGGAACTTACAGGAGGAAAGAGAGGTCAGTACACACACCGACATGAGGAAAGATGGGTAAAGAAATTATTCACAGTGAAGACATGCTGATAAGTTTAAATCAAATGGCCATGATCTGCAAAGGAAATGGACAACAGTATTCAAATGAGCTGAAAATGAGAGGACAACAAACTAACCAACCGTAAAATACAAACAAAACCAGTCAAGTCAAATTAAATAACTGCCAAAACGACAGAAACCAAATCAACGGAAACAAAACAAACAAACAGAAATGTGGATGATTCACAAAGCAAGCTGAAGTAATATCAGATGTTTGACGATCAGCAGCAGCAAACGCCGGACGGTCCTCACGATGAAATAAAACATGACCAAAAAACACATCCACATTTATGAGCAGCAAGGATCCAGGGAAAACTCCAAAAAATTATGAAAAAGTTCACCAAAATGATATTGAAAAAGGGGAAGTGTGAATGATTCACAAATCAAGCGGGTAAAGGAAAACAATATGATGAGGAACACTGAAAAGAATCCCAAAATATGTCCACCAATATGATGGTGAAATAAATCAAGAGGGATCAGGCAACGATGAGGGATGACAGCACAGGGTTGAGTCATGCTGCCATTAGTCAGAGGTTGACAGCTTACGCTGTGTGTTCCGTTCCTCTGGCCGGCCTTCCTGTCCCTGTCCTCTGGACTCCGGTGTGGTGGCGGTGGGGGTGCCGGTCGCCCGCTGGAGGCAACACGAGAGGGGAGGGGGGGTACAGCAGGGCTGTTGGGCTCGTAGGCCTGGGGTAAGGGCGGTCTTGGGGGAGCTGAGAGGTCCTCCACCTCCTCCTAGAGATGTTATTTAACCTTTATTTATACAACATTGCTTTGAAAAGGAGCTTGTCTCAGTAAATGTGGCAGCAATAACATTTTTGAGGAGAATTAAGCTGCCTACCTGAACCTTTCTTTAAAATTACAACTTTATTTATAACAGGTTGTACTCATTAGCCATTTTTATCATTAACTTTTTCCAGCGATATTTTTGTCGACATTTAGAAAGTTTGCCCAGAAAGTACATTTCCTGCTGCTGTGCGTTTCCAGTGAACCGTCTCGTGTTGATAAAAACAGCTGGAACGTTATGATGTCACACCTTATAAAAAAAGATGGATTTTTCACAAAAACACAGGAATGTCGAGAGAAGAAACTACGTGGTTGATGTGTTTCCTTGATCCATTTAGATAAATTGCACATGAATTAACTGGCCATAGCCTGTATGTAGCCCGCAAAAACCAGCATGGATAATACAAACTAAATATAATACAAAGACTAAAGATAATACAAAGACTAAAGATAATATAGAGACTAAAGATAATATAAAGACTAAAGATAATATAAAGACTAAAGATAATATAAAGACTAAAGATAATATAGAGACTAAAGATAATATAAAGACTAAAGATAATATAAAGACTAAAGATAATATAAAGACTAAAGATAATATAGAGACTAAAGATAATATAAAGACTAAAGATAATATAGAGACTAAAGATAATATAAAGACTAAAGATAATATAAAGACTAAAGATAATATAAAGACTAAAGATAATATAGAGACTAAAGATAATATAAAGACTAAAGATAATATAAAGACTAAATATAATATAAAGACTAAAGATAATATAAAGACTAAAGATAATATAAAGACTAAAGATAATATAGAGACTAAAGATAATATAAAGACTAAAGATAATATAGAGACTAAAGATAATATAAAGACTAAAGATAATATAAAGACTAAAGATAATATAAAGACTAAAGATAATATAGAGACTAAAGATAATATAAAGACTAAAGATAATATAGAGACTAAAGATAATATAAAGACTAAATATAATATAAAGACTAAAGATAATATAAAGACTAAAGATAATATAAAGACTAAAGATAATATAGAGACTAAAGATAATATAAAGACTAAAGATAATATAAAGACTAAAGATAATATAAAGACTAAAGATAATATAGAGACTAAAGATAATATAAAGACTAAAGATAATATAAAGACTAAAGATAATATAAAGACTAAAGATAATATAGAGACTAAAGATAATATAAAGACTAAATATAATATAAAGACTAAAGATAATATAAAGACTAAAGATAATATAAAGACTAAAGATAATATAGAGACTAAAGATAATATGGAGACTAAAGATAATATAAAGACTAAAGATAATATAGAGACTAAAGATAATATGGAGACTAAAGATAATATAGAGACTAAAGATAATATAAAGACTAAAGATAATATAAAGACTAAAGATAACATAAAGACTAAAGATAATATAAAGACTAAAGATAACATAAAGACTAAAGATAATATAAAGACTAAAGATAATATAAAGACTAAAGATAACATAAAGACTAAATATTTGCCATATTCTAATAATTATCAGGGTCCGTTTCATGGTGACACTTACACTCCTGTATATCTGTAATCATTGGATGATAAAACTTTCATCCAGCCAATCAGAAAAGCAAGGCGATGCAATTCAGGCATTCTTGAAAGTCAGGACAATCTTTGTCCTGCAAATAAATATTATATTTTTTTTAAGAGTTGAATAAATGGATTTTGCAAGCAGTAGGGCATTTAGAATGAAATGTGCAGCTTTTACAGTTAGCCTACGTGATAACATCACGGCAATCAGCATTTATAAAATAAATTATCAATTATCACAATAAAGACAATTAGACAAAAGAAAAATCCACCCCTAGTCGAACAGATAAAAAAGCGATGTGGATCTTCACAACATGTCTCTCCTACAGCTGACGTTTTCGTCTTTGCGACATTTCTCTTTTGTTCTAATAAACCTGGAGACCTGCGTGGTGACGACACCTGTTTAACGCGGAAGAGCTCAACAACATCACAAACTGGTAAACAAACTAATAAAGACGTACAAGGCAGAGACTCAACAGGATATAGGAGTAGTTGACACATGAGCCCCACAGTCCTGCCTGTGGGGTAACTACTAGCCAGCCAGACCGAGACACAGTAGGGACGACGAAGGTCAGTGACTCGGACACATCCAGCCACACAGCAGAGCACAACGGGGTCGTCTTACATGGGGATTTACACAACCCTCCACTACCTGTTCAATATAACCATCCTCATACTGTACAACCAACGAGTCTAGTCAACGTGTGTGTGTGTGTGTGTGTGTGTACTGTGTGTGTGTGTATGCGTGTGTGTTTTTGTGTGTGTGTGAGTGTGTGAGTGTGTGTGTATGCGTGTGTGTTTGTGTGAGTGTGTGTGTGTGTGAGTGTGTATGCGTGCCTGTCTGTCCATCCGTGTGCGTGCTTGCTAGCATTTTCTCTGGTCCTCACCTCACTCTTGTGTATGTTGGAGATGGGTGTGGAGCCGTAGTGTCCCTGTGTGTCTGTGTGTCTCTGGGTCTTGTTCTTGTTGAGGGCCTCCATCACGTCCTGGATCCTCCACAGCTCCTTCTGGATGTGGACATGCTGATGGCTGGGAGGCTCCGTCTGAACACACACACACAGCTTGTAAATTAACAATGTAAATTGGACAGAAAGAAAAAGAGAGAAAGAGGGAGGGAGAGAGAGAGAGAGAGAGAGACAGAGAGAGAGAGAGAGTGAGAGAGAGAGAGAGAGAGAGAGAGAGAGAGAGAGAGGAGGGGGGAATATTTCCAGGCCCAGGGACATGTACTAGTCTGTGGCGACCTAAATGCCAGAACTGGACAAGAACCTTCCACCCTCAGCACACAGGGGGACAAACACCTACCAGGAGATTGCAGCATTCCCTCCCCCATATACCCCTTTAGGCACATCCAACACAACATAACTAACAAAAACGGGTCACAACTCCTGCAGCTCTGTCGCACGCTGGGTATGTACATAGTCAATGGTAGGCTTCGAGGGGACTCCTATGGTAGCGACACCTATAGCTCATCTCTTGTCAGTAGTACTGTAGACTACTTTATCACCGACCTCAACCCAGAGTCTCACAGAGCGTTCACAGTCAGCCCACTGACACCCCTATCAGATCACAGCAAAATCAGATTATACTTGAACAGAGCAACACTGAGTCATGAAGCATCAAAGCCACAGGAACTAAATAATATTAAGAAATGCTATAGAGGGAAGGAAAGTAGTATGGAATGCCAAAAAACTATGAAGAATCTCAACTATAAAATATATTTTGATCCGTTTAACACTTTGTTGGTTACTACATGATTCCATATGAGTTATTTCTTGGTTTTGATGTCTTCACTATTATTCTGCAATGTAGAAAAAAGTCAAAAATAAAGAAAAACCCTGGAATGAGTCGGTGTGTCCAAACTTTTGACTGGTAATGTAGATATTCTGCACAGATTCTGTCAGACCTGGGCCCTAACAGACCTGGGCCTTGACAGACCTGGGCCCTAACAGACCTGGGCCCTGACAGTGAATCTCAGTAAGACCAAAATAATGGTTTTCCAAAAAAGGTCCAGTCACCAGGACCTCAAATATAAATTCCATCTAGACACTGTTGCCCTAGAGCACACAAAAAACTATACATACCTTGGCCTAAACATCAGCGCCACAGGTAACTTCTACAAAGCTGTGAACGATCTGAGAGACAAGGCAAGAAGGGCATTCTATGCCATCAAAAGGAACATAAAATTCAACATACCAATTAGGATCTGGCTAAAAATACTTGAATCAGTCATAGAGCCCATCGCCCTTTATGGTTGTGAGGTCTGGGGTCTGCTCACCAACCAAGAATTCACAAAATGGGAAACACCAAATTGTGACTGCATGCAGAATTCTGCAAAAATATCCTCCGTGTACAACGTAGAACACCAAATAATGCATGCAGAGCAGAATTAGGCCGATACCCGCTAATAATCAAAATCCAGAAAAGAGCCTTTACATTCTACAACCACCTAAAAGGAAGCGATTCCCAAACCTTCCATGATAAAGCCATCACCTACAGAGAGATAAACCTGGAGAAGAGTTGCCTAAGCAAGCAGGTTCTGGGGCTCTGTTCACAAACACAAACACAAACACACCCCACAGAGCCCCAGGACAGCAACACAAGGCTATGTGCACACTGCCCACAGAATGAGGTGGAAACTGAGCTGCACTTCCTAACCTCCTGCCCAATGTATGACCATATCAGACACATATTTCCCTCAGATTACACAGACCCACAAAGAATTAGAAAACAAAACCAATTTTGATAAACTCCCATATCTACTGGGTGAAATTCCACAGTGTGCCATCACAGCAGCAAGATTTGTGACCTGTTGCCATAAGAAAAGGGCAACCAGTGAAGAACGAACACCATTGTAAATACAACCCATATTTATGCTTATTTATTTTATCTTGTGTACTTTAACCATTTGTACATCGTTACAACACTGTATATATATATATAATATGACATTTGAAATGTCTTTATTCTTTTGAAACTTCTGTGAGTGTAATGTTTACTGTTCATTTTTATTGTTTACAGTATTTCACTTTTGTTTATTTTCTATTTCACTTGTTTTGGCAATGCTAACATGTGTTTTCCCGTGCCAATAAAGCCCCTTGAATCGAATTGAGAGAGAAAGGTGAGCAGTGTGCTCTTATCTATCTCAGAGAATCCTTCCATTAGGCCTGAGGCTGAGGGAAAAGAGAAGCAGACAATAAGACACACTCTGCTGATGACAGGCTTGTGTGTGTGTGTGTGTGTGTGTGTGTGTGTGTGTGTGTGTGTGTGTGTGTGTGTGTGTGTGTGTGTGTGTGTGCGTGTGCGTGCGAGTGTGTGTGTGTGTGTGTGAAGGGCATAGAGGCGGAGGCAGCCATCTCTTTGAGGCTACAATAATGAATCTGGGCTCTGACTGAGGAATACATTAATCAAGAATGGTGGGAAGAAGAAAGCTTTTTTTCTGTCTAAATGAACAGAGAATGTTATAAGAGAGAACAAGAGAGAGATATTAAAGAGAGAAAGAGATAAATAAAAGAGAGGGAGAGAGAGAAAGAAACTTCTGTACGTGTAATGTTTACTGCTCACTTTTATTGTTTATTTCACTTTTGTATATTATCTACCTCACTTGCTTTGGCAATGTTAAGATATGTTTCCCATGTCAATAAAGCCCCTTGAATTGAATTGAGAAAATTGAGAGAGAGACAGATAAAAGAGAACGAGATAAATTCCTGTAGTTTCATTCCTGTAGTTCCATTCCTGTAGTTCTTACTCCCTCGCAATTTTACCCCCATCTATCCATCCAGCCATCCATCCACCCACTCGCCCACCCATCCCTCCATCCATCCACCCATCCCTCCATCTACCCATCCCTCCATCTACCCATCCCTCCCTCCATCCATCCATCCACCCACCCATCCCTCCATCCATCCACCCATCTACCCATCCCTCCACCCATCCCTCCATCTACCCATCCCTCCCTCCCTCCATCCATCCATCTACCCATCCCTCCCTCCCTCCATCCATCCCTCCATCCATCCCTCCATCTACCCATCCCTCCATCCATCCACCCATCTACCCATCCCTCCATCCGTGGATGGGTGGATGGATGGATGGATGGGTGGATGGACGGAGGGATGGGTGGATGGATGGACGGAGGGATGGGTGGATGGATGGATGGATGGATGGGTGGGTGGGTGGATGGGTGGGTGGATGAGTGGATGGGTGGGTGGATGGGAGTAAAATTGCGAGGTAGTAAGAACTACAGGAATGGATGGATGGGAGTAAAATTACCTCACTAACAGGAAACCCTTCATATTTCTCGATGGCTACAAAGTCACACAGGGTGTTCCCCAGGGCTCGGTGCTGGGACCCCTATTCTTCATCAACTACATACTCCCACAGAGTAAGGTGGGGGTTGTTGTGGTTTACCTGAGGGCTCCCCAGGGCCTCTAGCTGCTCCAGCAGGTTGTCCTTGGCCAATGAGACGTCTCCCTCCAGCTTTTCATACTCCCTCCATGACCGCTCCAACTCCTGGGGTGGGAAAGAGAGTTCACTAGCTCTCCTCTCTGGTAAGATTTCAGTGTGTTTGTATCTGTGTGTAGAGTGGATATATGTATTAACTCACAGTGTTGACTCGTGACAGTTCTCTACAGGTGCTGAGCAGGCCACTTTGCAGCACGTCTCTCTGCTGGATAACACTGTGTACGGCTGCTGGGTTATCAGCACTCATCTCTATCTCCTGACTGGCCGACAGCAGGGCTGTCTCCAGGGTGTGCTGTAGACGGGTTACATATTGGAAAAGTTCACTTCAGCACTGGAACACAGTGTCATTATAAACATGACATCTTGTATCTCTGGATGACAAGTGTCAAAAGGCAGTGTAATTGTCCATGTCATTTTCCAACACTTATGATAGGTGTCATGACATGTTGACAAAAATCACCAAGTAGCCAAAGCTTTATGACAGCTACATATTGGGCCCACTTGTTGAATGCAGTACGTGGTGAATAGATAGTGCCAGACAGACAACAACATGGTGCACTGTAGACAGATCCTTTACCTTCTCTCTGTGTAGCTGCTGGAGCTTGTCCTCACGTATCCTCACAACCTTGTCCTGTTCACACAACCTGCTCAGCTTGGCCTAAGGAGAAACATCATTATGGGTCATTAAATCAGATAGCCCAGGTTATCTTTCTAGAGATCAGATAGCACAGGTTATCATTCTAGAGATCAGACAACCCAGATTATCATTCTAGAGAAAACAACACTGGTTATCTTTCTAGAGATCAGATAGCCCAAGTTATCTTTCTAGAGATCAGATAGCCCAAGTTATCTTTCTAGAGAAAACAACACAGGTTATCTTTCTAGAGATCAGATAGCCCAAGTTATCTTTCTAAAGATCAGATAGCCCAAGTTATCTTTCTAGAGAAAACAACACAGGTTATCTTTCTAGAGATCAGATAGCCCAAGTTATCTTTCTAAAGATCAGATAGCCCAAGTTATCTTTCTAAAGATCAGATAGCCTAGGTTATCTTTCTAGAGATCAGATAGCCCAAGTTATCTTTCTAGAGATCAGATAGCCCAGGTTATCATTCTAGAGAAAACAACACAGGTTATCTTTCTAGAGATCAGATAGCCCAAGTTATCTTTCTAGAGATCAGATAGCCCAAGTTATCTTTCTAGAGATCAGATAGCCCAAGTTATCTTTCTAGAGATCAGATAGCCCAAGTTATCTTTCTAGAGATCAGATAGCCCAAGTTATCTTTCTAGAGAAAACAACACAGGTTATCTTTCTAGAGATCAGATAGCCCAAGTTATCTTTCTAAAGATCAGATAGCCCAAGTTATCTTTCTAGAGATCAGATAGCCCAGGTTATCATTCTAGAGAAAACAACACAGGTTATCTTTCTAGAGATCAGAGAGCCCAGGTTATCATTCTAGAGAAAACAACACTGGTTATATTTCTAGAGATCAGATAGCCCAAGTTATCTTTCTAAAGATCAGATAGCCCAGGTTAACTTTCTAAAGATCAGATAGCCCAGGTTATCTTTCTAGAGATCAGATAGCCCAAGTTATCTTTCTAGAGATCAGATAGCCCAGGTTATCATTCTAGAGAAAACAACACAGGTTATCTTTCTAGAGATCAGAGAGCCCAGGTTATCATTCTAGAGAAAACAACACTGGTTATATTTCTAGAGATCAGATAGCCCAGGTTATCTTTCTAGAGATCAGATAGCCCAGGTTATCATTCTAGAGATCAGATAGCCCAGGTTATCTTTCTAGAGATCAGATAGCCCAGGTTATCATTCTAGAGATCAGATAGCCCAGGTTATCTTTCTAGAGATCAGATAGCCCAGGTTATCATTCTAGAGAAAACAACACTGGTTATCTTTCTAGAGATCAGATAGCCCAAGTTATCTTTCTAGAGATCAGATAGCCCAGGTTATCATTCTAGAGATCAGATAGCCCAGGTTATCTTTCTAGAGAAAACAACACATGTTATATTTCTAGAGATCAGATAGCCCAAGTTATCTTTCTAGAGAAAACAACACAGGTTATATTTCTAGAGATCAGATAGCCCAGGTTATCTTTCTAGAGATCAGATAGCCCAAGTTATCTTTCTAGAGATCAGATAGCCCAGGTTATCATTCTAGAGATCAGATAGCCCAGGTTATCTTTCTAGAGAAAACAACACAGGTTATATTTCTAGAGATCAGATAGCCCAAGTTATCTTTCTAGAGAAAACAACACAGGTTATTTTTCTAGAGATCAGATAGCCCAGGTTATCTTTCTAAAGATCAGATAGCCCAGGTTATCTTTCTAGAGTTTAGATAGCCCAGGTTATCTTTCTAGAGATCAGATAGCCCAGGTTATCATTCTAGAGATCAGATAGCCCCGGTTATCATTCTAGAGATCAGATAGCCCAGGTTATCTTTCTAGAGAAAACAACACAGGTTATCTTTCTAGAGATCAGATAGCCCAAGTTATCTTTCTAGAGATCAGATAGCCCAGGTTATCTTTCTAGAGATCAGATAGCCCAGGTTATCATTCTAGAGATCAGATAGCCCAGGTTATCTTTCTAGAGAAAACAACACAGGTTATCTTTCTAGAGATCAGATAGCCCAAGTTATCTTTCTAGAGATCAGATAGCCCAAGTTATCTTTCTAGAGATCAGATAGCCCAGGTTATCTTTCTAGAGATCAGATAGCCCAGGTTATCTTTCTAGAGAAAACAACACAGGTTATCTTTCTAGAGACAACGACCCAGGGGGAAGGTAAGAATACAGTGAACTATATAAAACTCCAGGTACCAGGTCTGTAGCAGTACAGCAGTACAGTAGTAGTATGGCGGATCGGGACGTGTTGAACTTACATCGATGTCAACCTCCTCGGGGCTGCACATGTAGGCGTGTTCCCTGTGGTCCTCTGGGCTCATCTGTAGGAAGGACAGTTGTTAGACGGACATAAAGACACAAACAGACACATAGCCTATAGGTAGAATCAGATCTAATGCAGCTTCATGACAATGCTCTGTTACTGTCCTGTACGGACTACTGCACCTGTAGTGCTTGTATTACTACACCTAAGAAACATATAAGACACAACATGTAAAGTGTCGGTCTCATGTTTAATGAGCTGGAATTATTGTTATTTTTTTTTTAGAAATGTTCCATACACACAAAAAAAAAAACATTTCTTCCAAATTTTGTGCACAAATTTGTTTACACCCCTGTTACTGAGCATTTCTCCTTCGCCAAGATAATCCATCCACCTGACAGGTGTGGCATATCAAGAAGCTGCTTAAACAGCATTAGCATTACACAGGTGCACCTTGTGCTCGGGACAATAAAAGGCCACTTTAAAATGTGCAGTTTTGTTACAACACTATGCCACCGATGTCTCAAGTTTTGAGGGAGCGTGCGATTGGTATGCCGACTGCAGGAATTTCCACCAGAGCTGTTGCCAGATCATTTCATGTTAGTTTCTCTACCATAAGTCGCACCCAACGGTCGTTTTAGATCAGTTGTCAGTACGTCCAAACGGCCTCACAACCGCAGACCACGTGTAATCACGCCAGCCCAGGACCCGCACCATCCAGCTTCTTTCAATTCTAGAGACAATTGACTGATTTCTTTATATTAACTGAACTGCCTAGTTAAATAAAACAAAATCTTTGAAATTGTTGCATGTTGCATTTATAATTTTATGTTCAGCATAAGTGTACATTATTGTATTTCAACTGGTATCTTATGTCTGCCAGCAATAATAGCACCTTGTGGATAAATAAAGTTTATAAAATTGAACGGGTGTCATTGGACCGTAGAAGTATTTAAAAACATTCAATTCTTATTAACGATAAAAGTGACTCCAAAATGACACAATGCATTATTTAACATTCATTTCTATTGGGATCAAAGTAATCTGAAACACAACCTGAACAAACAACTAATGCATCCAACAGGTTTGTGGAGTCGCACGTTTTATGTAGTCAATTGTGTTCTAGGAATAAGGAACCAATTAGTAAACTTTGGACTACTTTATTCATACAAATATTTAGGGGTGTCAATCAAAAAAAATTTTGTAGAAAATATCTTTCTCTGAGCTAATGTATTAGTATAAAGCTAATAAAGCTAATGTATTAGTATAAAGCTAATAAAGCTAATGTATTAGAATAAAGCTAATAAAGCTAATGTATTAGTATAAAGCTAATAAAGCTAATGTATTAGTGTAAAGCTAATAAAGCTAATGTATTAGTATAAAGCTAATAAAGCTAATGTATTAGTATAAAGCTAATAAAGCTAATGTATTAGTGTAAAGCTAATAAAGCTAATGTATTAGTATAAAGCTAATAAAGCTAATGTATTAGTATAAAGCTAATAAAGCTAATGTATTAGTATAAAGCTAATAAAGCTAATGTATTAGTATAAAGCTAATAAAGATAATGTATTAGTGTAAAGCTAATAAAGATAATGTATTAGTGTAAAGCTAATACAGCTAATAAAGTGATGTAATTTCCATTTTTTTCTATCTCCATACAATATAGCTCAGAATTGGAAATATTTATTTTATACAGTCATTATTGCTCATCTTTGTCAATAATTTCAGGATGCCTGAAATTGCCTGCCTATCTGTGGTCCAGGCCCCAGTGTGTGTCTAGTATCTGTGGTCCAGGCCCCAGTGTTTGTCTAGTATCTGTGGTCCAGGCCCCAGTGTTTGTCTAGTATCTGTGGTCCAGGCCCAGTGTTTGTCTAGTATCTGTGGTCCAGGCCCCAGTGTTTGTCTAGTATCTGTGGTCCAGGCCCAGTGTTTGTCTAGTATCTGTGGTCCAGGCCCCAGTGTTTGTCTAGTATCTGTGGTCCAGGCCCAGTGTTTGTCTAGTATCTGTGGTCCAGGCCCCAGTGTTTGTCTAGTATCTGTGGTCCAGACCCAGTGTTTGTCTAGTATCTGTGGTCCAGGCCCCAGTGTTTGTCTAGTATCTGTGGTCCAGACCCAGTGTTTGTCTAGTATCTGTGGTCCAGGCCCCAGTGTTTGTCTAGTATCTGTGGTCCAGACCCAGTGTTGTTATAAACAGGATTGGTTGACTTTTCCTTTTATCTCCTAGTAGAGCGAAGAGCCTCAACCTGAGTTTGGACTAAATAACAAGGGCAGTAAGAGGAAAGAGTTTGAGAGGTGTCCTGTCACTCTGCTAATTAGTGTCAATACTACCACATAAACGTCACAACCCATAATGCATTGTACTCAATTGCTTCTACCCCAATATTATTCTAAATAATTTCAACTGCATTGGATTCCATTCCGTACCCCCCCCCCAAGAAAACGTAAGGTCCTTCCTTGTAGAATACATGAGCATATCAGTCAGTCCAGAAGAACATCAATCTGTCTCCCTCTCTCTTCCACACACACACACAGTTTTCTGACAGCAAAACAGCACAGAGAAATCACGTGGACCACGCGGTATGTTGGTGACATTCCACACACGGAGCATGCGAAGCTTTCTGTAATCGCAGGGAGTTTTAGCATGGGAAGGGAGACTGTTGTCTCTCTTGTGGTGGAGATGCAGCCGTCACCGTGGTGATATGCCAACAACGTATGAGGGACAGAGGGAGAGACAGCAGCACTTTTACACCTTCTGAGGTGGTCACAAAAGTGGCAGAGAAGGGATGTCATACCACACGTCGAACCATCATACAATCGTCACACAGAAAAAAAAACAAAAAAAAACCAGCATGAATTCATAGGCCACCTTACACTGTCGAGGGAGCAAGTAAGGTGAGGTCTAAAATGACAAATTGGTATCAGGCCTAGATATCTCAGCTCATGATATCAAAACAGAACCATGATGACTTGGTGATTTCAGATACTTCATTTTTAAAGTGTGAAAATTCTCACTTCCCATTCAAAGACTGGTGGAAACAGAGTTGTGCTGTTGGTCTATAACACTGGCAACACAAAGCTGCGTCACACCAATTACAGTCCCCGGGCAACACGATACTGTGTCACACTAACTACAGTCCCCGGGCAACACAATGCTCTGTCACACTAAATATAGGCCCCGGCCAACTCAACACTGTGTCACACCAATTAGCGTCCCCCGGCAGGGACAACACTGGCAACAACACTTTGTTACACCAATTAGAGTCCCCTAGCGAGCCACGCCAGTCAGTACTTAAAGAGGGTAGCAAATCAACAACGGAATTTTGCACGAGGGTTCCAGAATTCACAGGACACACTCTCCGCTTTAAGGACCCCTGCTTCAAAAACACAAGACCACAGTACTAACTACAAGTCAGGTTAGAAACGTCCTCTACTTATTAACAGGCTATAACAACTTCCCAACATCCAAGTCTCTTTGACTTTCTTAGATAGCAGAGAGTAAGGGAATATACATAAACCCAGCGCCACACACACGCACACACACACACACACACACACACACACACATGCACGCACACGCACACACACACACACATGCACGCACGCGCACACGCACACACACATGCACGCACGCACACACACACACACACACACACACACACACGACAGTGAGGAGGGGTTAACCGGACAGTGAAACATACAGTACACATCATACAGTGTTACTGTATATAAGCCATGCCTACATTGGTGGTATGACTTTCCAACCAATAGAGGAGACAGTCAAGTAAAAGCTGAATGAATAACATGTTCTACATTAACACACACACTACAGGAAAGAGATATTGTGTACGCCATGAGGGACTTGCAGGTTGCAAGACGGACCAACAACAACAAAAAGACAACTGAAGTGGATGGCGATTAAAGAAAGCAACATTCAGCCGGCAGCGTTGGCTGGCCAAGACCTTACTCTGACGTGGTGCTGGTACAGCTGAGGCCTGGGGGCTGAGTTCTCTATCAACGTGTGAATCATCACGATTAAAGGCTGATTTTCCTTCACCTGGTAGTTCAGTGTGGAGGAGAGGAGGAGGAGCAATACGGTGAAGTGAGATTATAGCAGAGCAACACTCACTGACTGACAACTGATGCTGCTAGTTCTGCTTGTCTCTATATGACACAGACCACACACACACACACACACAAAAAGATGACAAAATGAATAGAAACTAATAGATAATAGATTACAAACACACTGTATTCCAAAATGTCACACGCCATGGGAAATCCCCCGAAGACACACACAGGCTAGTTTTCACTGCATACTTTCAAACGTCAAAACATTTCAAAAGTGAACCTACATGAGACGACATCTTGAACGCAGCGGGGAAAAATCAGAACTTTTAGACAGGCATAAACATCCAGAAAAACACACAGACAAGACAGACAGCAAGGCTGAAAAGTGGCAGATAGATCAGTCCAATAGTAAAAGAGGGCGTTACCCCACCTGGTTGTCCAGATACATGAGGTTTCTTTGGAGATGATGAGACAGAATGTCGTTCTAGCGTCGGTCAGCAGTTCAGAGGAAAGAGAGAAGAGAAAGGAATGAGAGAAGAGAAAGGAATGAGAGAAGAGATAGGAATGAGAGAAGAGATAGGAATGAGAGAAGAGAAAGGAATGAGAGAAGAGAAAGGAATGAGAGAAGAGAAAGGAATGAGAGAAGAGATAGGAATGAGATAAGAGATAGGAATGAGAGAAGAGAAAGGAATGAGAGAAGAGATAGGAATGAGAGAAGAGAAAGGAATGAGAGAAGAGAAAGGAATGAGAGAAGAGAAAGGAATGAGATAAGAGAAAGGAATGAGAGAAGAGAAAGGAATGAGAGAAGAGAAAGGAATGAGAGAAGATAAAGGAATGAGAGTAGAGAAAGGAATGAGAGAAGAGAAAGGAATGAGAGAAGAGATAGGAATGAGAGAAGAGATAGGAATGAGAGAAGAGAAAGGAATGAGAGAAGATAAAGGAATGAGAGTAGAGAAAGGAATGAGAGAAGAGAAAGGAATGAGAGAAGAGATAGGAATGAGAGAAGAGAAAGGAATGAGAGAAGAGAAAGGAATGAGAGAAGAGAAAGGAATGAGAGAAGAGAAAGGAATGAGAGAAGAGAAAGGAATGAGAGAAGAGATAGGAATGAGAGAAGAGATAGGAATGAGAGAAGAGAAAGGAATGAGAGAAGAGATAGGAATGAGAGAAGAGAAAGGAATGAGAGAAGAGAAAGGAATAAGAGAAGAGAAAGGAATGAGAGAAGAGATAGGAATGAGAGAAGAGATAGGAATGAGAGAAGAGAAAGAAATGAGAGAAGATAAAGGAATGAGAGTAGAGAAAGGAATGAGAGAAGAGAAAGGAATGAGAGAAGAGAAAGGAATGAGAGAAGAGAAAGGAATGAGAGAAGAGAAAGGAATGAGAGAAGAGAAAGGAATGAGAGAAGAGATAGGAATGAGAGAAGAGAAAGGAATGAGAGAAGAGAAAGGAATGAGAGAAGAGAAAGGAATGAGAGAAGAGATAGGAATGAGAGAAGAGATAGGAATGAGAGGAGAAAGGAATGAGAGAAGAGAAAGGAATGAGAGAAGAGAAAGGAATGAGAGGAATGAGAGAAGAGGATTTTGATTTGATTAGGATCCCCATTCGCAGACGCCAATGGCGACAGCTAGTCTTACTGGGTTCCAACACATAATGAAAAAGACATTACAGACTTTACAATTTACATCCAGTACATGCAAAAACATGAACATGTAGTGTGTGTGTGTGTATCCATCAGTTCCACATACATGTCAGTACATACACACAACAAGTAGGTCACATTAGATAGAAGAGGAGAGGAGAGGAAAGAGAGAAGAGGAAAGAGAAGAGGAGAGCGAGAAGAGGAGAGAGAGAGAGAAGAGGAGAGAGAAGATGTGAGGAAAGAGAGAAGAGCATGGAAGAGAGGAAATAGAGAAGAGGAGAGGATAGAGAAGAGGAGAGAGAGAAGATGTGAGGAAAGAGAGAAGAGGATAGAAGAGGAGAGAGAAGAGAGAGAGAAAAGGAGAGGAAAGAGAGAAAAGGAGAGAGAGAATAGAAGAGGAAAGAGAGAAGAGGAGAGAGAGAGAGAACAGAAGTGAAAAGAGAGAAGAGGAGAGAGAGAAGAGGAGAGAAGACGAGAGGAAAGAGAAGACGACAGAAGACGAGAGGAAAGAGAGAAGAGGAGAGGAGAGGAGAGGAGAGGAGAGGAGTGGAGATGAGACAGGAGGAGAGAGGAGGAGAGGAGAGGAGAGAAAGAAAAGGAGAGTGATCGAGGCAAAGGAAAGTTAGGCATTAGAAACAGGCAGACAGGCAGAAAGAGAGACATGCAAAAAGAGAGACAGGAAAAAAAGAGACAGGCAGAGAGGAAGACAGGCAGAGAGGGAGGCAGGCAGAGAGGGAGACAGGCAGACAGCAAGACAGGCAGACAGCGAGACAGGCAGACAGCGAGACAGGCAGAGAGCGAGACAGGCAGAGAGCGAGACTGGCAGAGAGCGAGACAGGCAGAGAGGGAGACTGGCAGAGAGGGAGAATGGCAGAGAGGGAGACAGGCAGAGAGCGAGACAGGCAGAGAGCGAGGCAGGCAGACAGCGAGGCAGGCAGACAGCGAGGCAGGCAGACAGCGAGACAGGCAGACAGCAAGACAGTCAGGAAAAGACAATGTAAGGTAAATATGTAAATTATAGATAGATGGATACAAGGACAAACTGTTGGAGATGAGACAGGGAATGGGCGTAGATCAGAGCCCTGCACGGGCATGAACTTTACACCCGAGCCCAACCCATGCCCACAACGCTTAGGCCCTACCCTGCCCAGCCCGAAACCAGAAATAACTTCCTCCCTTAGTAAATCCATTAGCTGATCCTCTCTGTCTGTCACTGTCTCCCGGTGCCTAGCTCACTCTGCATGCGCTCTGCTCAAGGCAGCTCTGAATTTGTGAGAAACCATAGCAACGGCTTCGCTTGGGCTGCTCCGCTCAATGAAGAGACAGGAGAGCAGTTAGCTACTTTTCATCACCCTAAACAAAGACAACTCAACATTATTCTTTTCTTTGAAATAATCTCTCCTGCGTTATATCTTTAGGTTGACGCACTTCTGACACCATGTTATGATCTTAGTCAGATGGGACTGTACTGCAGCAGCAGAGCCCGAGAAAATGGCTCAGCTTCAAAATGTTACCCTAGTTAATGATGAGACAACAGACCCTACCGTACCCTAGTTATTGATGAGACAACAGACCCTACCGTACCCTAGTTATCGATGAGACAACAGACCCTACCGTACCCTAGTTAATGATGAGACAACAGACCCTACCGTACCCTAGTTAATGATGAGACAACAGACCCTACCGTACCCTAGTTAATGATGAGACAACAGACCCTACCGTACCCTAGTTAATGATGAGACAACAGACCCTACCGTACCCTAGTTATTGATGAGACAACAGACCCTACCGTAACCTGGTTAATGATGAGACAACAGACCCTACTGTACCCTAGTTAATGATGAGACAACAGACCCTACCGTACCCTAGTTAATGATGAGACAACAGGCCCTACCGTACCCTAGTTATTGATGAGACAACAGACCCTACCGTACCCTAGTTAATGATGAGACAACAGACCCTACTGTACCCTAGTTAATGATGAGACAACAGACCCTACTGTACCCTAGTTAATGATGAGACAACAGACCCTACCGTACCCTAGTTATCGATGAGACAACAGACCCTACTGTACCCTAGTTAATGATGAGACAACAGGCCCTACCGTACCCTAGTAAATGATGAGACAACAGACCCTACCGTACCCTAGTTATCGATGAGACAACAGACCCTACCGTACCCTAGTTATTGATGAGACAACAGACCCTACCGTACCCTAGTTATTGATGAGACAACAGACCCTACCGTACCCTAGTTATTGATGAGACAACAGACCCCACCGTACCCTGGTTAATGATGAGACAACAGACCCTACCATACCCTAGTTAATGATGAGACAACAAACCCTACCGTACCCTAGTTATCGATGAGACAACAGACCCTACCGTACCCTAGTTATTGATGAGACAACAGACCCTACCGTACCCTAGTTAATGATGAGACAACAGACCCTACCGTACCCTAGTTAATGATGAGACAACAGACCGTACCGTACCCTAGTTATTGATGAGACAACAGACCCTACCGTACCCTAGTTATTGATGAGACAACAGACCCTACCGTACCCTAGTTATTGATGAGAAAACAGTCCCTACCGTACCCTAGTTATTGATGAGACAACAGACCCTACCGTACCCTAGTTATCGATGAGACAACAGACCCTACCGTACCCTAGTTAATGATGAGACAACAGACCCTACCGTACCCTAGTTAATGATGAGACAACAGACCCTACCGTACCCTAGTTATCGATGAGACAACAGACCCTACCGTACCCTAGTTATTGATGAGACAACAGACCCTACAGTACCCTAGTTATTGATGAGACAACAGACCCTACCGTACCCTAGTTATTGATGAGACAACAGACCCTACCGTACCCTAGTTAATGATGAGACAACAGACCCTACCGTACCCTAGTTAATGATGAGACAACAGACCCTACCGTACCCTAGTTAATGATGAGACAACAGACCCTACCGTACCCTAGTTAATGATGAGACAACAGACCCTACCATACCCTAGTTAATGATGAGACAACAGACCCTACCATACCCTAGTTAATGATGAGACAACAGACCCTACCGTACCCTAGTTAATGATGAGACAACAGACCCTACCATACCCTAGTTAATGATGAGACAACAGACCCTACCGTACCCTAGTTATTGATGAGACAACAGACCCTACCGTACCCTAGTTAATGATGAGACAACAGACCCTACCGTACCCTAGTTATTGATGAGACAACAGACCCTACCGTACCCTAGTTATTGATGAGACAACAGACCCTACCGTACCCTAGTTATTGATGAGACAACAGACCCTACCGTACCCTAGTTATTGATGAGACAACAGACTCTACCGTACCCTAGTTATTGATGAGACAACAGACCCTACCGTACCCTAGTTATTGATGAGACAACAGACCCTACCGTACCCTAGTTAATGATGAGACAACAGACCCTACCGTAACCTAGTTATTGATGAGACAACAGACCCTACCGTACCCTAGTTAATTATGAGACAACAGACCCTACCGTACCCTAGTTAATGATGAGACAACAGACCCTACCGTACCCTAGTTAATGATGAGACAACAGACCCTACCGTACCCTAGTTAATGATGAGACAACAGACCCTACCGTACCCTAGTTATCGATGAGACAACAGACCCTACCGTACCCTAGTTAATGATGAGACAACAGACCCTACCGTACCCTAGTTATCGATGAGACAACAGACCCTACTGCACCCTAGTTAATGATGAGACAACAGACCCTACCGTACCCTAGTCAATGATGAGACAACAGGCCCTACCGTACCCTAGTCAACGATGAGACAACAGACCCTACCGTAACCTAGTTATTGATGAGACAACAGACCCTACCGTACCCTAGTTATTGATGAGACAACAGACCCTACCGTACCCTAGTTAATGATGAGACAACAGACCCTACCGTAACCTAGTTATTGATGAGACAACAGACCCTACCGTACCCTAGTTAATTATGAGACAACAGACCCTACCGTACCCTAGTTAATGATGAGACAACAGACCCTACCGTACCCTAGTTAATGATGAGACAACAGACCCTACCGTACCCTAGTTAATGATGAGACAACAGACCCTACCGTACCCTAGTTATCGATGAGACAACAGACCCTACCGTACCCTAGTTAATGATGAGACAACAGACCCTACCGTACCCTAGTTATCGATGAGACAACAGACCCTACTGCACCCTAGTTAATGATGAGACAACAGACCCTACCGTACCCTAGTCAATGATGAGACAACAGGCCCTACCGTACCCTAGTCAACGATGAGACAACAGACCCTACCGTAACCTAGTTATTGATGAGACAACAGACCCTACCGTACCCTAGTCAATGATGAGATAACAGACCCTACCATACCCTAGTTAATGATGAGACAACCTTACCCTACCGTACCCTAATTATTAATGAGACAACAGACCCTAATGTACCCTAATTATTAATGAGACAACAGACCCTACCGTACCCTAGTCAACGATGAGACAACAGACCCTACCGTACCCTAGTTATCAATGAGACAACAGGTCCTAAGGTACCCTAGTTATTGATGAGACAACAGACCCTACCGTACCCTAGTTATTGATGAGACAACAGACCCTACTGTACCCTAGTTATTGATGAGACAACAGTCCCTACCCGGTCCTAGTTATCGATGAGACAACAGGCCCTACCGTACCCTAGTTAATGATGAGACAACAGACCCTACCGTACCCTAGTTATCAATGAGACAACAGACCCTACCGTACCCTAGTTAATGATGAGACAACAGACC
Organism: Oncorhynchus mykiss; assembly: GCF_057628025.1. NCBI lineage: Eukaryota > Metazoa > Chordata > Actinopteri > Salmoniformes > Salmonidae > Oncorhynchus > Oncorhynchus mykiss. The sequence goes on from NC_143023.1 coordinate 97,000,352, forward strand.
CTACCATACCCTAGTCAATGATGAGACAACAGACCCTAACGTACCCTAGTTATTGATGAGAAAACAGACCCTACCGTACCCTAGTTATTGATGAGACAATAGACCCTACCGTACCCTAGTTACTGATGAGACAACAGACCCTACCGTACCCTAGTTACTGATGAGACAACAGACCCTACCGTACCCTAGTTATTGATGAGACAACAGACCCTACCGTACCCTAGTTACTGATGAGACAACAGACCCTACCGTACCCTAGTTAATGATGAGACAACAGACCCTACCGTACCCTAGTTAATGATGAGACAACAGACCCTACCGTAACCTAGTTATTGATGAGACAACAGACCCTACCGTACCCTAGTTATAGATGAGACAACAGACCCTACCGTAACCTAGTTATTGATGAGACAACAGACCCTACCGTACCCTAGTTATCGATGAGACAACAGACCCTACCGTACCCTAGTTATTGATGAGACAACAGACCCTACCGTACCCTAGTTATCGATGAGACAACAGTCCCTACCGTACCCTAGTTATCGATGAGACAACAGTCCCTACCGCACCCTAGTTATTGATGAGACAACAGACCCTACCGTAACCTAGTTATCGATGAGACAACAGACCCTACCGTACCCTAGTTATTGATGAGACAACAGACCCTACCGTACCCTAGTTATTGATGAGACAACAGTCCCTACCGTACCCTAGTTATCGATGAGACAACAGTTCCTACCGTTCCCTAGTTATTGATGAGACAACAGTCCCTACCCGGTCCTAGTTATTGATGAGACAACAGTCCCTACCCGGTCATAGTTATCAATGAGACAACAGACCCTACCGTACCCTAGTTATTGATGAGACAACAGGCCCTACCGTACCCTAGTTATCAATGAGACAACAGACCCTACCCGGTCCTAGTTATCAATGAGACAACAGACCCTACCCGGTCCTAGTTATCGATGAGACAACAGACCCTACCGTACCCTAGTTATCAATGAGACAACAGACCCTTCCGTACCCTAGTTATCGATGAGACAACAGGCCCTACCCGGTCCTAGTTATCGATGAGACAACAGACCCTACCCGGTCCTAGTTATCGATGAGACAACAGACCCTACCGTACCCTAGTTATCAATGAGAAAACAGACCCTACCGTACCCTAGTTAATGATGAGACAACAGACCCTACCATACCCTAGTCAATGATGAGACAACAGACCCTAACGTACCCTAGTTATTGATGAGAAAACAGACCCTACCGTACCCTAGTTATTGATGAGACAACAGACCCTACCGTACCCTAGTTACTGATGAGACAACAGACCCTACCGTACCCTAGTTACTGATGAGACAACAGACCCTACCGTACCCTAGTTATTGATGAGACAACAGACCCTACCGTACCCTAGTTACTGATGAGACAACAGACCCTACCGTACCCTAGTTAATGATGAGACAACAGACCCTACCGTACCCTAGTTAATGATGAGACAACAGACCCTACCGTACCCTAGTTAATGATGAGACAACAGACCCTACCGTAACCTAGTTATTGATGAGACAACAGACCCTACCGTACCCTAGTTATCGATGAGACAACAGACCCTACCGTAACCTAGTTATTGATGAGACAACAGACCCTACCGTACCCTAGTTATTGATGAGACAACAGTCCCTACCGTACCCTATTTATCGATGAGACAACAGTCCCTACCGTACCCTAGTTATCGATGAGACAACAGTCCCTACCGTACCCTAGTTATTGATGAGACAACAGACCCTACCGTAACCTAGTTATCGATGAGACAACAGACCCTACCGTACCCTAGTTATTGATGAGACAACAGACCCTACCGTACCCTAGTTATTGATGAGACAACAGTCCCTACCGTACCCTAGTTATCGATGAGACAACAGTCCCTACCGTACCCTAGTTATTGATGAGACAACAGTCCCTACCCGGTCCTAGTTATTGATGAGACAACAGTCCCTACCCGGTCATAGTTATCAATGAGACAACAGACCCTACCGTACCCTAGTTATTGATGAGACAACAGGCCCTACTGTACCCTAGTTATCAATGAGACAACAGACCCTACCCGGTCCTAGTTATCAATGAGACAACAGACCCTAACCGGTCCTAGTTATCGATGAGACAACAGACCCTACCGTACCCTAGTTATCAATGAGACAACAGACCCTACCGTACCCTAGTTATCGATGAGACAACAGGCCTTACCCGGTCCTAGTTATCGATGAGACAACAGACCCTACCCGGTCCTAGTTATCGATGAGACAACAGACCCTACCCGGTCCTAGTTATCGATGAGACAACAGACCCTACCGTACCCTAGTTATCAATGAGACAACAGACCCTACCGTACCCTAGTTATTGATGAGACAACAGACCCTACCGTACCCTAGTTATCGATGAGACAACAGACCCTAACGTACCCTAGTTATCGATGAGACAACAGGCCCTACCGTACCCTAGTTATCAATGAGACAACAGGCCCTACCCGGTCCTAGTTATTGATGAGACAACAGGCCCTGCCCGGTCCTAACCCGGTCCTAACCCGGCTCGGGTAGCAGAACTGTAGTGTAGATGGAGGACTGTGTGAATTCTATGAGGACTATGAATATGTCAGCAACAATGAGTTTTAACATTATTCATGTAGCAGTGTTGAACTCTTACAAACCATTTCCTATTTCAAGTGTGGGTGCCCTACATCACTCAAATCCTTGTCTGACATCTAAAATGACCCAGTCAGTAAAGCCTGCTTAGCTTAACTGTCCCACACATTAAGATCACCAAGTAGTTGGAGTTTCTCATTTTCCCCGGGGGGCAACATCTGTTCAGTTTCTTTTTAGGAAGTCAGCTAGCACACCCACTGTGTGTCTCTGTCCTACTACAATAATCAACAAAGTCATCACTGAATATGTCAGCAACAATGATTCAAGGGTTAACAGTTTAAACATAGAAATGACCCCCCCCCCCCAAAAAAAATGGTGAATAAAGTGGATGGAGGAGAGTTGAAGACGGCGGCATGGCACACGACTAGAAGACAAGACACAGCAGCGACCTCAGTGGCCCTGACCTTTGGGTTGTGGCCACCATCGAGGTTTAGTTGCATAAGCTGTGCTACAGTGTGCTCCCGGACGCTGTTTAGGTCGGCCTGCTGCCGACGAAGCTTTATCAGCAGCAAGGTTAGCTCCTCAGGCTGCAGGGGGAAGGAAGGGCAGAGGGACAACCAAAGAGGAGGAGAGAGGAGGAGAACTCAGAGGTACAGGAGACACGGCAAGGCAGGACCAGGGCAAGATGACAGGTAAAGGGGGCAGGGGGGGGCAACAAGGAGCAGAGGAGAGGAAGGATAGGTCAGGAGAGCATGGGACAAAGGGACACAGCGGAAGAGAGGAAGGGGGTATAGAGAAGGCAGAGGGAGAAGAGAACAGGTCAGAGAAACACAACAGACACACAGCAGGGAGGAGAGGAGGACAGACAGGAGGACAGGTTAGGACCACAGTATAGGCAGGAGACAGTAGGAGGACAGACAGGAGGACAGACAGGAGGACAGACAGGAGGACAGGTTAGGACCACAGTATAGGCAGGAGACAGTAGGAGGACAGACAGGAGGACAGGTTAGGACCACAGTATAGGCAGGAGACAGTAGGAGGACAGACAGAAGTACAGACAGGAGGACAGACAGGTTAGGACCACCGTATAGGCAGGAGACAGTAGGAGGACAGACAGGAGGACAGACAGGAAGACAGACAGGAGGACAGACAGGAGGACAGGTTAGGACCACAGTATAGACAGGAGGACAGACAGGAGGACAGGTTAAGACCACAGTATAGACAGGAGACAGTAGTAGGACAGGTTAGGACCACAGTATAGACAGGAGGACAGGTTAGGACCACAGTATAGACAGGAGGACAGACAGGAGGACAGGTTAGGACCACAGTACAGACAGGAGGACAGACAGGAGGCCAGGTTAAGACCACAGTATAGACAGGAGACAGTAGGAGGACAGGTTAGGACCACAGTATAGACAGGAGGACAGACAGGAGGACAGGTTAGGACCACAATATAGACAGGAGGACAGGTTAGGACCACAGTACAGACAGGAGGACAGACAGGAGGACAGGTTAGGACCACAGTACAGACAGGAGGACAGACAGGAGGACAGGTTAGGACCACAGTACAGACAGGAGACAGGAGGACACTGCACACCAGCAGAGTAGGTGTAGAGTACTGGATCCCTGTGAGCTGAATGGAAGGTCCCTGTAGCACATCCACCGTGTCCCACTAAGTCACCATGTACCCAAAATGGCGTGGGTAAAGAAATGACAGACAACCCGGCTATGGCTCAGGGAACTGTGAACAACAGGGCTGATGTAGCAAGCGTTAAGGGAGTAAACTCATGTTAAACCACACCACTTGGAACACTGATCTGAGTCCTGTCTAAACATGCCTCTACAGCAGTTCTCTTCTTGGAAGAGAAAGACAGGGGAGTGATTACAACAAAAAATGTATTGTCTTTGGAATTAGCCCTATTAGACCAGAATGGAAAACTAAACAGTCTTTAACTGGAATTCCAGGGTGGTATTAATAGCCTAGATTAAACAGAAGTGAACCTGACAGTGTATCGAGGCCAAGGGCAGGGTACTGTAGGCCAGATCAGGGGAAGGAAGGAGGGGAGGGGGAGAGAGAGAAAGGGGAGGGGGGAGAGAGAGAAAGGGGAGGGGGGAGCACAAACCAGGATGGGAGAGGGGGAGGGTGGGGAGAGGGGGAAAGAGAGAGAGGGTGGGAGGGGGAAAGAGAGTGAGGGGGAGAGAGAGGGGGGGGGGCACGAACCAGGGTGGGAGAGAGAGGGGGGAGGGTGGGGAGAGGAGAGAGAGAGATGGGGAGAGAGAGAAAGCGGAGGGGGGAGAGAGGGGGGGGGCACGAACCAGGGTGGGAGAGAGGGGGGCGGGAGAGGGGTAAAGAGAGAGAGAGGGGGAGAGCGGGAAAGAGAGAGAGGGAGGAGAGGGAGAGGGAGGTGGACTAACCGTTTTTCCTTGCAGAGACTGGGCAGTGATGGTCTGGACAGGGATCCCTGCTGGCATGGACCTCCTCTCAGGCGGGTAGGCATACTGTAGGACACAGAGAGAGGTGATCCTGTTGGGAAAGCTGAGGAAGGTGTTTGTCTGCCAGAGTCAGCCGTGGGCCAAAAAAATAGATCATTCTGGAAGCCTCTGGCCCGCAGACCCCACTTTGAGCGGCCCAGGAGTCTTGATTTTGTAATGCTCAACCACTGAAAACAAGGCACTACAAAATGTCTTCATGAGGATGTACGAGGATGTTGGACTACCTGGTTGAGATGTGGTGTCCTGTGTCTTCTGTCTATGGTAACATCCCCCCGGTATACAGGGAAGGCCACCTCAGACCTACTGGAGCTGGGGTTGTAGGAGAAGTGGAGGGGCGAGTAGCCCCCGTACATAGACAGGGACCCATGGGAGGGTGAGGGGGGGATGGAGTGGTGACCGTGACCCTGGTGCTCAGACAGGTTGATCATGGTCTTGGGGCTGGGCAGGGTCCCGTAGGGTCTGGGAGTGGACGACATAGGCCTGGTGAGGAGGAGGAAGATGGTTAGACCAGGGTTTAAATACTACCTGAAATATTGTCAAATACTTTAACTATGCATTGAGCTTACCGGTTGCAATCGACCAATAGATTGTTTAAAAGTACAAACTCTACCCCAACTGGCACTCCCAAGCTGGATAAAGCAAAACTTCAAAATCAAATCCCACAAATGATAAAAAAAAAATTAAAAAATAAGATTTACCACTTTCCCAATAGAACCTAGTCATACCGTGTGGGGGTATAGGCCTGCCTCTGCTGCCACTCATACAGCTGCCACATAGTGTCGTCCCTCATGGAGCGTCTCTTGTCTGCAGAGGATAGCCCCAGGCCCAGGCCCATGGCCTGGTCATACATGGAGGGGGACATGCTGCAGATACTGTCCGGCCGGGCCATGCTGTTCCTGGGTAAGGTACGGTAGCCGGGGTCCCCGTAGTGGGGCATGGCTGGAGGGGCTCGGTGACTGGGCATGTTCCTGGGCAGTGTCTGGTACGACATGATGCTGAAGGATGGAGAGAAAGAAAAAGGAGGTTTAAATATGTCATCAAAACAACGTAGAAAAACAGGAAATAGAGAATATTGGTTTGGGCTGTAGGTTCATTTCAACGAGCATAGAGGAGGGGCAGGGTAGCCTAGTGGTTAGAGCGTTGGACGAGTAACCGGAAGGTTGCAAGTTCAAAACTACAGAGTCTGTCGTTCTGCCCCTGAACAGGCAGTTCACCCACTGTTCCTAGGCCGTCATTGAATATAAGAATTTGTTATTAACTGACTTGCCTAGTTAAATAAATGATGGAAAACGTATCTCTGGAGGGAAACATTATGAAGAGTTACACACTTCCTTTACATGTTCTGCTGCAAGTCTCTGTCAAACTCATTATGAACGAGCTTACAGCAAGAGGCATTGATCGGGGGGGTTAATCTAACAGACTGCCCACATCACAGACAGGCACCAAATGGCAGTGGTGGATGGAGGAGGGGGTTAATCTAACAGACTGCCCACATCACAGTCAGGCACCAAATGGCAGTGATGGTTGGGGGGGAGGGGGTTAATCTAACAGACTGCCCACATCACAGTCAGACACCAAATGGCAGTGATGGTTGGGGGGGAGGGGGTTAATCTAACAGACTGCCCACATCACAGTCAGACACCAAATGGCAGTGATGGTTGGGGGGGAGGGGGTTAATCTAACAGACTGCCCACATCACAGTCAGACACCAAATGGCAGTGATGGTTGGGGGGGAGGGGGTTAATCTAACAGACTGCCCACATCACAGTCAGACACCAAATGGCAGTGATGGTTGGGGGGGAGGGGGTTAATCTAACAGACTGTCCACATCACAGTCAGACACCAAATGGCAGTGAAGTTATTTTCCTGGAGGGTAACACAGTCGGTTATAGACCCATTTTCCAAGCTGAACTTCAGATGATATTTTTAGCTTGACCTCGTGGTGAGAGAGTTCATTAGATGCTGTGACCCATTAGCCTGTTAACGTGAATACTTGGTCAGCTGCCAGGAACCCATGTATGAGTGTAACAGATATGATTAAACACACCACGGTGTGTGAAATGGTTGAATGTGAACCACGTGTGTCTCTTTGTGCATCTCTCTCTCTCTCTCGCACACACTCACATGCTTGACAGAAGAGAGAGAGAAGCAACAGCGCTTTAGGCAAAATCTGATTATTCCACCAACAATGCTGTGATTCTGAACAGCTCCACATACCCAGTAGCATCAGAGACAGTGCAGATAGAGTCAGACAGAGAGCAGACTACTAACTTCACTTACAGAATAACAGACTGTAGACAACAACTGAACACAGAGGAAATTGAAACATCATCCAAGACGACATTTGTATAATGCGACTACTATGTTGGAGAGGGGTGTGGTGGAGCAGGGAGGACATTTTATGGCCAATAATGATAAACGTAGTGTTTTTTAGCTGGTTGAAAACAACAAGGGACAAAAAAAAAAAAAAAAAAAATGGAATTCAGTCTGGTTTTTCTTCAATTTGGTGCCCAATGAACACAACCCTGATGCCTGATGAGCAGTCTGTTAGTCAGTCCGTGTCTCGTTGCTCTGTACTGCCGTTGTTGACCTCAGCAGCTCTCTGGTTTTACTGCATCCATTAATGTCTTCACTGGTTCTGTTGGGCTTGGAGGAAGCTATGCTTACTGATTTTGGCAACACAATACATGCAAAAGCATAGATGAAATACACGATGAACTCACGATCGCAGATGGGCACTTTCAACTGCTGCAGGGTCTCAGGGTTACAGTAGTTACACCAAGTATGTAGCCTGTGTACACTGTTTGTGGCATTAAAAGTGAAGCTATATGAGCAAGAGTTGCCAATGAGGTTTGAGCTTTCTCAACTTTAAATTGCAGTGTTTTGGAAAAATAAAAAGTTTCATCAGAAAATGATAGAGTCTTCTGCTGTTGAAATGTGCTTAAGGCACTCGGTACGGTAGCAGGTTAATGATGAGAGAGAAATAGGACAGGTACAGTAGCAGGTTAATGATGAGAGAGAAATAGGACAGGTACAGTAGCAGGTTAATGATGAGAGAAATAGGACAGGTACAGTAGCAGGTTAATGATGAGAGAGAAATAGGACAGGTACGGTAGCAGGTTAATGATGAGAGAGAAATAGGACAGGTACAGTAGCAGGTTAATGATGAGAGAAATAGGACAGGTACGGTAGCAGGTTAATGATGAGAGAGAAATAGGACAGGTACGGTAGCAGGTTAATGATGAGAGAGAAATAGGACAGGTACAGTAGCAGGTTAATGATGAGAGAAATAGGACAGGTACAGTAGCAGGTTAATGATGAGAGAGAAATAGGACAGGTACGGTAGCAGGTTAATGATGAGAGAGAAATAGGACAGGTACGGTAGCAGGTTAATGATGAGAGAAATAGGACAGGTACAGTAGCAGGTTAATGATGAGAGAGAAATAGGACAGGTACGGTAGCAGGTTAATGATGAGAGAGAAATAGGACAGGTACAGTAGCAGGTTAACGATGAGAGAGAAATAGGACAGGTACAGTAGCAGGTTAACGATGAGAGAGAAACAGGACAGGTACGGTAGCAGGTTAATGATGAGAGAGAGAAACAGGACAGGTACAGTAGCAGGTTAATGATGAGAGAGAAACAGGACAGGTACAGTAGCAGGTTAATTAAGAGAGAGAGATAAACAAGACAGGTACAGTAGCAGGTTAACGATGAGAGAGAGAAACAGGACAGGTATGGTAGCAGGTTAATGATGAGAGAGAGAAACAGGACAGGTACGGTAGCAGGTTAATGATGAGAGAGAAATAGGACAGGTACGGTAGCAGGTTAATGATGAGAGAGAAATAGGACAGGTACGGTAGCAGGTTAATGATGAGAGAGAAATAGGACAGGTACAGTAGCAGGTTAACGATGAGAGAGAAACAGGACAGGTACGGTAGCAGGTTAATGATGAGAGAGAGAAACAGGACAGGTACAGTAGCAGGTTAATGATGAGAGAGAAACAGGACAGGTACAGTAGCAGGTTAATTATGAGAGAGAGATAAACAAGACAGGTACAGTAGCAGGTTAACGATGAGAGAGAGAAACAGGACAGGTATGGTAGCAGGTTAATGATGAGAGAGAGAAACAGGACAGGTACGGTAGCAGGTTAATGATGAGAGAGAAATAGGACAGGTATGGTAGCAGGTTAACGACGAGAGAGAGAAACAGGACAGGTACAGTAGCAGGTTAACGATGAGAGAGAGAAACAGGACAGGTATGGTAGCAGGTTGACGATGAGAGAAAGAAACAGGACAGGTACAGTAGCAGGTTAATGATGACAAAGAGAAACAGGATCCAGGCTGACTGGCTTTAAACACACACACACCCCTGTGGACTGTCTATAGATGCTGCGGTGTGATTCATCATTTCTAACAATGGGTCAAGACAAGTTCACTCCTCTCCCTCTCCTGTCAGATGATGCAGGCTAACAGAAGAAGAATACATTATTGATCTAATACAATACATCACTGGACTCAGAGCAGACTCTAATAGAATACATCACTGGACTCAGAGCAGACTCTAATACAATACATCACTGAACTCAGAGCAGACTCTAATACAATACATCACTGGGCTCAGAGCAGACTCTAATACAATACATCACTGGACTCAGAGCAGACTCTAATAGAATACATCACTGGACTCAGAGCAGACTCTAATACAATACATCACTGAACTCAGAGCAGACTCTAATACAATACATCACTGAACTCAGAGCAGACTCTAATACAATACATCACTGGACTCAGAGCAGACTCTAATAGAATACATCACTGGACTCAGAGCAGACTCTAATAGAATACATCACTGGACTCAGAGCAGACTCTAATACAATACATCACTGAACTCAGAGCACTCTAATACAATACATCACTGAGCTCAGAGCAGACTCTAATACAATACATCACTGACTCAGATCAGACTCTAATACAATACATCACTGGACAGAGCAGACTCTAATACAATACATCATTGGAGTGAGAGCAGACTCTAATACAATACATCACTAGACTCAGAGCAGACTCTAATACAATACATCACTGGACTCAGAGCAGACTCTAATACAATACATCACTGACTCAGATCAGACTCTAATACAATACATCACTGGACTCAGATCAGACTCTAATACACTACATCACTGACTCAGAGCAGACTCCAATACAATACATCACTGGACTCAGAGCAGACTCTAATACAATACATCACTGGACTCAGAGCAGACTCTAATACAATACATCACTGGACTGTGTATGGGATAAGAAAAGTCTCTAATCTTTCTGTCTCTAAAATTTTGTTCCATCTAGGGAAAGAGTCAATATTTCACTATCTGGCAAGTCCAAAAACGTAACCCCCCCCCACCCTCACACATCCACACCCACCTGTGTGTGTCATCATCCTGGTTGCGTACTCTCTGTGTGCGGACCCACTGTTCCAGCTGCTGCATGGAGTTGGTCCTGGTCAGGGTCCTGGGTTCAGGTTCCCCATGGGGGTACTGCGGGGTAGGGGTGGTGGGGGTCATGCTGCCCTGGATAGAGGGGGTCCGATGGGGCTGGGGGTTGGTCATCATCTCCCCTGGGCTCTGGTCCCCAGCACCGTTCACCTAAAAGTGCAACGATGACATTTTTAACTTTCATCGAATGGCAGAATGACAACAGTCTCTTCCGGAATAACTGGTGTTTGCAATAGAAGACTACAGCTCCAATGTACAATTAACAGAGTCGCCACTGGCAATGATACATATACTGTATATTACCACATGGTATACAGTACCTTCCATTTTGTTGTGTTACAGCTTTAATTTAAAATGTATTACAGTTACATTTTGTGTCACAATAGTGGAATTATGTTTATTGACATTTTTACAAATTAATAAAATGTCACGCCCTGACCTTAGATATCTCTGTTTACTATATATTTTGGTTAGGTCAGGGTGTGACTAGGGTGGGTACTCTAGTTTTTGTATGTCTAGGGGTTTTGTAGGTCTAGGGGTTTTTGTATGGCTATGTTGGCCTGATATGGTTCCCAATCAGAGACAGCTGTTTATCGTTGTCTCTGATTGGGGATCATATTTAAGCAGCCCTGTTACCCACTTTCTGTTGTGGGATCTTGTCTATGTGTAGTTGCCTGTCAGCACTCGTTTGTATAGCTTCACGTTTAGTTTTTTTGTTCGTTTGTTCAGTGTTCATTCAGTTAAATGAAATAATGTACGCATACCACGCTGTCAATAAGTATTCAACCCCTTGGTTATGGCAAGCCTAAATAAGTTCAGAAGTTAAAATGTGCTTAACAAGTCACATGATAAGTTGCATGGACTCACTTTGTGTGCAATATTAGTGTTTAACATGACTCACAAAGAAGGGCACCTATTGGTAGATGGGTAAAAATGATGAATTACACTTCAGATGGTGTATCAGTACATCCAGTCACTACAAAGATACAAGCGTCCTTCTTAACCGGAGAGGAAAGGAAACCGCTCAGGGATTTCACCATGAGGCCAATTAAAACAGGCACATAGTTTAATGGCTGTGATAAGATAAATCTGAGGATGGATCAACAGCATTGTAGTTAGTCCACAATGCTATCCCAATTGACACTGAAAAGTAGGTAGCCTGTACAGAATAAAAATAATCCAAAACATGCATTCTGTTTGGACAAGGCACTAAAGAAAAACTGCAAAACATTTGGCAAAAAAAATTAACTTCACGTCAAATCCAACACATCACTGAGTACAACTCTTCATATTTTCAAGCATGGTGGTGACTGCATCATGTTATGGGTATGCTTGTCATCGGCAAGGACTAAGGAGTTTTTTGGAGATAAAAAGAAATGGAATAGAACTAAGCACAGGCAAAATCCTGGCGAAAAACCTGGTTCAGTCTGCAATCCAACAGACACTGGGAGATAAAATCCCCTTTCAGCAGGACAATAACCTAAAACACAAGCCAAATAAACACGGGAGTTGCTTACCAATACGACATTGTATGTTCCTGAGTGGCTAGTTACATTTTTGACTTAAAAATCTATGGCAAGACCTGAAAATGGCCATCTAGCAATGATCAACAACCAACTTGACAAAGCTTGGAGAATTAAAAAAATAATAATGTGCAAATATTGTATAATCCAAGTGTGGAAAGCTCTTAGAGACTTACCCAGAAAGACTCACATCTGTAATCACTGTGTCACACCCTGACCATAGTTTGCTTTGTATGTTTCTATGTTTTGTTTGGTCAGGGTGTGATCTGAGTGGGCATTCTATGTTGTGTGTCTAGTGAATACTTATGTAAATGAGATACTGTATTTCTGTTTTTCATTTTCAATAAATTAGCAAAAGGTTGTAAAAATATGTTTTCACTTTATCATTATGAGGTATTGTGGTGTCATTATGGGGTATTGTGATGTCATTATGGGGTATTGTGATGTCATTATGGGGTATTGTGATGTCATTATGGGGTATTGTGGTGTCATTATGGGGTATTGTGATGTCATTATGGGGTATTGTGATGTCATTATGGGGTATTGTGATGTCATTATGGGGTATTGTGTGTTGATGGGTGAGAGAAGAAAAGCAATTTAATCCTTTTTGAATTCAAGCTGCAACTCAACAAATTGTTGAATAAATCAAAGGGTGTGAATACTTCCTGAAGGCATTGTACCATAAAAGGAAACAACCGGACAGTCATGATCACTATCCTAGAGTAAATACCAGGATCAGTCACAGCTTAGCTGTTCATTTAACACTGTTGTTAGGTAGGGTATAACTGACTTTGAGCTAGTGCTCCGTTCTCATATTTGTTTGTGCTTACCTGTGGGTCTCTGTAGGGCCCGTCTGGTGTGATGTCAGCAGGTACAGCAGAAGCCTGATCTGGTTCTAGTTTGATGCTGTTGATCTTGGTGAGCGGCCGGTCCCTCTCTGCCCCTTCCTTCTGAAACCCGTAGCGCTCTGCATCACGCTGCTTCCTATCCTCCTCCTCCTCGGCAGTGACAGTGGTTACCGTGGTTATGGCGGCGATGGTGTGATGTTCCCTGTCGGCCTCGGTCCTGTTCCGCTCGTTGTTCTGGATCTCTGGTCGGGTTAGAACCGGTCTGTGGTTCTGGGTAACGTGGTTACTGACATCCTGAGGACCGCACTGTTCCACTTTGAGCGACCTGCTGGAGAGGAGGAGGGAGAGAGGAAAAGGAGGAGGCAGGGAGGGAGGAGAAGATGAGGCAAGGGGAGGGAGGAAGGATGAAAGAAAATAACAGGAGAGCCAAGTCAGCGATACAAGATACAATTAAAAAACAATCAAGACATCAAACCCAGAGAGAGAGAGGGAGGGAAAGAGAGAGACAGACAGAGAG